>NW_012267281.1:9469995-9615598 GCF_000151885.1 Dipodomys ordii
TTGTTTCCCCTTCCCATCCCTTCCCAGCCTCCCCCCCCCCCCCCCCCCCACCCCCCTCCCCCCCCCCCCCCCCCCCCCCCCCCCCCCACCGTCCCCGCTCCATTGGCAGTATATCAAAAACATTTTCACATGTTATGAGCTCTTTTGCCATTTTTATTGACTGGAGGATTACATTTTTCGGTAGCTTATACTGGCAAGCAGTATGGAAGAATTTAAGGAAGACTGAGACCCCTGCAGGGATCCAACCTAGGAAACGGTGGCGTTAAATCAAGCTGCAATGATAGGACCTACAGCACAACACTGTGGATGGGGTGGAGCTGGGGATGGACTGAGAACTTCAAGCTAAAAAAAACTATTATTGATTGATGATAATGTGGAAGACTGTTTCTTCAGTGGTACTTAAAGGTTTTAAGTGGGGAACTAGAAAGGTAAGTTACATTTAGTTGTTGAGATACTGGCTGGGAGATACTGAGCTTTAGGGGTCTGTGGAACAAATGAGATTGAAATTCAAATTGGTGAGCTCAAGATCTAGAGACATGTAGTTGAGAGTTAAATGTATGAATGCCTGCCAGTGGAACTTGTGGTAGCATTCTTCAGTGTGAGACGTAATTAGGTCACTGAGAGTACTACCTTCCCAAGGGATTAATGTAATTCTTTTAGGAACTAGGTTCTCACAAGAATGAATTGTTACAGAAAGAGCAAGTCCATGAAGAGTCTCCTCCCACCACCACCCCGCAATCCCCTCTTTGGCTTCTGTACATGCACCTGATGTGACGACATCTATCCGGCCTGTTCTCAGAGATCCAAATGAAGTGGCCTGCCTAGTCTCAGACTTGAGGTGTCCAAAACTGTAAACAAAATGAACTTCTTTTTAAGTCACCCAGCTTCAGGCATTTTGTTAGAATAACAGGTGACAGAAGGTATCAGTTGGCCTCACCTGCAGTTGTTGAGGTTCTAGCCTGTGACCATCACACTTGGTGCTAGGGATTTGTTTCCCTCCCAGGACCTGTAGCCTATATTGTAATCATCTGCATTCCTGGATATGGGTTCATTTGATTTTCTCTTTCTCCTCTCCTCCTTCCTCTCTTATCACATGCACATCTGTCTGTCCACATCCTAAGCAGAACCCTTGCTTTTTCAGACAGCACCCTTAACCACAGAAAGCTCACTTTCTTCCTTGAACTTCACACTTTGTGAAAGAAGTAAACCAATGTTGCAAGTTTTAATGCTTGCTTCTGACAGCTTCTTTGTTGTTTGTTTAGGAGAACTTGGCTTTAATGCTCAGTATGAGGCCCCTTTGTAGAAAGTTCTGTCTTTGGGTAGTTTTTCTTTGATCCTTTCTTATTATTTTTTTCTTTTTTTTTCTCCCCCAGTGTTCTTAGATGCTTTACCACTGAGCCACATCTCAGTCTTTATGTTTCTTTATTTTTCTATAGTATTATATGTTTTTGCCGGGGCTGGCCTCTGACCTTGGTCCTCCAACCTGTCTCTGTCTAACAGAGATTATAGGCACTCACCACCACATCAGTCTGTTGATTGAGATGGCAGTCTCACTAACTTTTTGCTTGGACTGGCATAGGTGGAGACCCTCTCAATCTCTGCCTCCCTGGCAGCTGGGATTATAGTTATTCATCACCATTACCAGCTCCTATAGTCGGTGTTTGTAGCTATGTTTATAGTTCAACTTGCTGTGTTCTAGTCTTAAAAGATTTTGTGTGTGTGTGTGTGTGTGTGTGTGTGTGTGTGTGTGTGTATACACTAGTCTTGGGCCTGACTTCTGTCCCCGAGCTTTTTAGCTCTACCGCTTGAGCCACAGCTCCATTTGTGGTGGTTGATTGGAGGAAAGAGTTTTGGGGACTTCCTTATATGGCTGACTTCAAACCATGATATTCAGATCTCCATCTCGTAAGTAGCTAGGATTTTAAGTGTGAATCACCAGCGCCCAGCTGAGAGCATTCTTAATGATGGAAAATATTCCATTTTCCCAAAGTCACTTTTCTACCCTAAAGTCAGAAAATGGGAAGCCCGTTTCATTGAGCCAAAGAAGCAATTTTAATTCTTGATCTTTCCCCATGGCTATAAATTTCTGGCTTCCAATTCAGTGTCTAATGTAAACCTGTACTTCACCATCTCCATTGATGGATTTGGAATAAAACAGTTTACTCTCAGGGTAGGTAGTTAAAAAAAAATTAACTGTAGATTTTGGAGAAGAGAGAAAGTATATTTCCAGGTTACAAAGATGGATAAAAATAGATGTGCAGGATATTAAATTAGGTTCAGTCTTATGAGGAACACCTATTTCTAGGAAAAATAAATAAATATCTTTAAGTTAATGAATAGTTTTGGAGTTTTGTTCTTCCCATTGTGGGGAAACCCAGAATAACCTTAGTAGAAAATATAAAGCAATTTTTCTTTGCCCGAAAGAGATAAACCCTCCAGAGAAAAGTGTACATTTTACCTATTTGAATAGTACATATCAAATGAAAATTCGACTTAATATTTAGAAAATACATATTTCCTTTAAATTGATCTGCTGCTTTGTAGATCTTCTGCTTGCCTGGTGATGGTCTAAATAAGTGTATGACCTCTGACCTACTCTGCAAATGTTTTAGTTATCACTTTTTAAATAAGAGTAGTATGACACATGGCTACAATTAAATCAGTTTCAAATCCTTGGGAGTTGAAATTGTGGTTTCTTACGTTAATGGGCAGATCAAACAATAGTTTTAGATGGTGTTACTGTAATATTCTAATTACTGCAATCTGATTTTCCTTATTATTTGTGAAGGTCAAAACTGAAAGCTTGCTTCAAAATGGAAATTAAAAGTTAAGAATAAAAGACAAGGAAGACATTATTATCCCCAGCGTATGTCATGATAGATTATTAAATTGACCTTGTGAAATTAAAGATTTTTTTTTTTGCAGTAAATCACATCGGAGTTGACTATGAGGTGTGGAGATTGTATTTCCTTGAAATAGCATCATTTCATTTAGTTGTGTTATTTTTTAAGATACAACTGACATATTAAATCAGAAAACAGGATACATGTTTTGGTTCTTCTGCTTTTGTGTGATTTTCAAAGTAAAAGCAGAAGCAAGAAAATAAAAATCCTCATTAAAACCACATCCTCTAAAAATATGGTCTTGATATATACAAGAAAAACTTAGCAATAAATGGAAAAAGGCCATTGGGACATTCCTTCTGAATCTAATAGTACTAACATTTTGTACTGCCTCTCTGTGTGTGATAGTTAATACTTGTAGGTACTATGACAAATTGCCTCCAAATACTTTAGCACCAAACTTAAAAACAATAGCATACATGGGCCAGGTGCTGGTGGCTTATACTTGTAATCCTAGCTTCTCAAGAGTCTGTGCTCTGAAGATCAAAGTTCAAAGCCAGACCAGACAGTAAAGTTCATGATGTTCTCATCTCCAATTAACCACCAAAAAGCTGGAAGTGGAGATGTGGCTCAAGTGGCAGAGTATGCGAGGTCCTGAGTTCCAACCCAGCACTGTCAGGAAGGAAGTATTATTCTTAAATCAATTATTGACATTGACACAACATCATCACTAGATCAAAGTAAACAGTCTGAATGGGGGCTTCTGTGTGGATTCCTGCTTATGTGTCAGAAATCAGTCACTGGAAAAACTTGTAGAATAATGGGGTTGGACTACAATCTTCTTCCCTTTGGAGTTGTATGTAACTTGATGTGATGGGGAAAATCTATGCATAGATGACTTGACAACATTTGGGGTTGTGAGAAGTCAAGAGAATGAAGCGCTGAGAGGTTGGAGGGGAAATAGGGCAAATGCCCACAAGCACTTCTACATCCTGGCCTTTTCCAAGCCTCTGAACATTAGGATACCACCTTCTATACCTTCACTTGGGCAAAAGAACAAACAGATTAAAAAAATACTTTCTATCATTATTTTAAAAATAGCAAGGGATTCAGGAAGCTCCGGTGTTGTTTATCTCATTCAATCTCTTCCCATGAATTGTTGCTGGAGAGTTGAGAGTGGGCAGATGGAGAAACAGGGACAGGAAAAGAGGTGGGAGGCTGGCCCACTTCATCAAAAGGGAGAGGCAGCAATTAAACTTAGAAGTATTTAAGGATGCCCAAGCCTCTGAAATTCAAGCTCTGGAATCCAAGTTCTGCCCTTCAGGGCATTGAGCACAATACAGATGGTTAGTTAGGCGATTGCTAGATGGATGTGGGAAGATTGGATTAGAACATAAAAAAAAAAAAAAAGCTTGCTAGGTTGTTCTTGAGTATAATTTACTTAATTGTTTCTGGCCTGGTAAGTATACCCAGAGGCTTTATATTGATGTATGTGATCCAACAAAAACAAAAAACAATAAGGTCTTCATCGACTTGTGGTTTAATGGCTTTAAATAAATTAACTTCTTTTGGATCAATTCAGCACACTGATGATATTTGAAATCTATTAACTTTTCAAGTTACAAAACTTTAATATATAACTTTGGAGAAACCATTGAACATACATCAAGCAAAGGTAATATTTCCTCCGAACAGAAAACTTCAAAACGCGTAGCTATGTACCTCATAAAGGCATAAAACCTCATCTGCAGAAAAGCTCTGGCCCTGAATTCCAGTTTTAGATTTAGACTCTTGGGCCAATGCTTAATTGAAACAGAGTCTTTATAAAAAATTGAAAGCATTTGATTACAATGCAGAGAATATGAGATATGGGTTAATCACAGTTCTAAACAAAACTAACCACTAGGGCCTTAATCATGAGCCTACTCTAATTCATATGTGGCAACCAATTGTGTTCTATTTGGAGGTAGGGCTTTTAGAAGAAATTCTAGTTAAAGAGGCCATGGGGTGGGCCCTGTATCTAATAGGATGAATGGCCTTAAAAGAAGTAGCTCTGTGTGTGTGTGTGTGTGTGTGTGTGTGTGTATGTGTGTGTGTGTTCGTGGACATACATGTGTGTGAAGGGAGATGGCATCTGTTGGCTTGACAAGAAGAGAGTCCTCTCCAGAAACCCTACCAGCTAGCTTCTTGCTCTTAGATACTCCTAGCCTTCAAATGATGACATTTCCTTGTTTTCATCCAATCTACAGTGTTTTGTTATAGCAGCTCAAGTGGACTAATACAGTATAAGTAACTTTCAAATAAGTTACTTCCATAGCATTTCTGGGCCTCAGTTTCCTGAAATATATAATTTGTGGATCAGGCTAATATAACCAAGTTGTTGTTCAGCTTTAGTACTGAATCTAACTGAAATTGTGTTGGTTCCAGTAGACAGCCAAAAATATTTATGTGTGTTTTTTAAATTGAGGTTCAAGTTCTCAGAAGAGTTACAAAATGACACAGAGAAGTTCTATGCATCTTTTATCCAGATTCAGCCAACTTTTAATAGTTTTTCTTACTTTTTTCATATTCTCCATGTATATGTATAATATGGACACATATTTCTTTGTGAACCAATAGAAAATTAATTATTCCTTAAGACTTCAAAGTATACAGGGCATTTTCTCACTAGCTATGGTTGCTATCTCCAGGAAACTTCCTGGTGGTAGAACACTTAGGTAATCTGTAGCCCATGATCCAATTTGATCAATTGTGTCAATTGTGTTAGACACATCCAGGCTACTTATTCATTACTCTGACTTTAGGTTTGAGTAGATTTCATGTTGCCTCCTGATTAAATTCTGTGGCTGTGGCCACAGTTGCATGAAGTATCCTTTTAGGGTGTCACATTAGGAGACACATGATGTCCACATGGCTTTTATTGGTGATGTTCAGTTTTTTTCTGGTACTGGGCCTTGAACTCAGTCTCTTGCTCTCACTTGGCTTTTTCCCTCAAGGCTGATGCTCTAACCCTTGAGTCACACCTCCAATACTATCTTATTTTTGCTGGTTAATTGGAGGTAAGGGTCTCTCAGATTTGTCTACCCAGGCTAGCTTTGAACTAATTATCAGATCTCAGCCTCCTGAGTAGCTAGGATTACAGGTGTGAGCCACCAGAGCCTGGTTGTTGATGCTCATTTTGATGACCAGATTAAGTAAATGCCCTTCACTGAATAGCTATTATGTCTTCTCCTTGGAGCTATGAAGCAAACTATGAAGAGACTCCTTAAAGCCCCCTGATACCTTTATAAAGTACCTTTATCTCCCTAGACTTGGTGTTTTTTGACTGAGCCAATCTTGACTATGATACTTGAAAAATAGTACTTTCCAGGCCCGCTGTTCCTTCTACATTTAACAAAGTGCAAACAATTCTGTACTAAGTCAAAAGTCTCACTCTCCCCTCCCCCACCATGCCCAGTGCCTTTTTCCTTTCACTTAATCCACTTCTCTCCTTGCTTTTGGAGACGCTCAGATTGTCTCAGTCTGGACCAGTAAAGAGCCCTTCACACATATCCTTCACATATTCATTTTCTTTTTTTTTTATTGTGAAAATACTGTACAGAGAGGTTACAATTACATGGGCAAGATAATGGGTACATTTCTTATCAAGCATTATAGCCTCCTCCTTTGTTTCCCCTTCCCATCCCTTCCCAGCCTCCCCCACCCCCCCACCCAATGCTCCCCACACCAAAGTTGTAAAGTTCATTTTCCACATAACGACTTGTACATCTCATTGTTGCAATGGGTCCACCTGTATCCCTATTTAAACGATTTGTTTTTCCCCTTCCCCTCCACAAATTATACCGACATCCAGTGAAAGCAGGGGTTATACTGTGGGGGAGGGACATACAAAGCAACAAAGAATCTTATAAATGTGTTAGAAACAATCGTAAGAAAGAAAAAAAAAACATTTGAGTACATATCTTAGGGTTCATTTCCCTAACATCACCTTATCTGACCTTTTCTGCTTGACTCAGACATATACTAGATACTGCAAATAAGGGAAACCATAGGACCTATGTTTCTTTGGGTCTGGCTTACTTCATTTAATATAATTTTTCCAAGTCTTTCCATTTTCTTTTTTTTTTTTTAATGTCAGTCGTGGGGCTTGAATTCTGGGCATGGGCACTGTCCCTCAGCAATTTGGCTCAAGCAGTAGAGCTCCACTTCTGGTTTTCTGCTGGTTTACTGGAGATAAAGAGTCTCACAGACTTTCCTGCCCAGGCTGGCTTTGAACTGCGATCCTCAGATCTCAGCCTCCTGAGTAGGTAGGATTACAGGTGTAAGCCTCTGGCACCCAGCTTCTTCTTAACTTTTTGAAATCAGAGGCAAATAAAAATAAGTTTTGTTGGGTTTTGTGCACTGTGGGGTTTTCAGGAGCAAAATGAAGGGCAGATATCAATGGTCAGCAATTCCAAAGCTATTATAACTAGATGTATCATATTTTCCTGTTTTATTATTTTCAGACTTGTAAGTTCTTATAATTACATTTCATAATTATCAAGGGTATTTGGCCAATATCCTTGGGAAGACAGGACTACGGCCTATGAAAGAATTTTAATCTAGAGTTTAATTCCATATCTGTATCCTTACGTTTAATACCAGTTCTCTGTTATTTGGGTTTCTTCAGATGACAAGTGCACACATACATTTTACTTCCTTGTAGCCTGTGGCGCTCAGTCTCTGTGGCTGCTCTGGGAGTTCATATTCTGTCTTAAGTTTTGCCGAGCAAAGCAATGTTTTCTCTTAAATTCAGTAACACTTTTAATTCACAAACTATCTTCATAGCACTCTTAGTATCTCAGTAATTTCTTTGTTGTTTTTAAGCAATGGCTTCTGGGCCAAAAGAAATACCCAGCAATTCCTTTTATTAAGGACTCAGGACCAAACCACTTAATAAATATTTATGTCTAATAGCTTTGTAGCCTCCTGAAAAAATATTATACACATAAATTAAAAGTTATATTTCCATTTAATTCTTACAGCCACAATTACTTTACCATGGTACGTGTGCACTGTGCACAGCATACAGTTTCTCAAGAAAGAAGACTGGATGCTCCCATCTGAATTTCTTAGTCTCCACTTGGTGTCACAACTGCTGAAAACCTAGCTTTGCAAAGAGATGCCATTCCTCAAAGAAACCCGTGACTTACTGCTGAACCTCTGAACTTCTGTTTAGTCTGCACAGTGCCACAGAGATGTCAGTCATCACTCCTGTGCCACTTAGAAATGCACTCTGGAGGGGTCCTGGGAATTCACTGTAGCAGTTCAGGGTATTGGGCTCCTAGTTTGCCACTGTTATATTTTAATCTGGGCTGTCCCCTTAAGGTCTAGTTGTTAAATCCTTGTTCCCCAGAGTGAAGCTATTGGGAGGTGTGGCCCAGTGTGAGTTCTGCTGGTCATTGGGTGCAAGCCAACACCCTTTCTCAACACCCATGAGGCAAATGGGCTTGCTTCCTCTACATAATGCTCCCAGCATAATGTTCTGTCACAGGCCAAAAGAGGCCAGTCAACCAGCACTGAAACCTCCAGAGCTGTGATCAGTGCAGATGTTTTTTCTCATTGATTTATCTCAGATATTTGTTAAGTAATAGAAGACGAACACAGTAACCGCATACTAAGTCCCAGAAACTTCCAGGCTTCCTGGTAAAAGAGCAATAGCAATTGGTTAATGTTAAAACACATTTTACTAACAATGGAACCTGCTGAGGTTCTTTTTCACAGAGTGGAAATGTGGTTGACCACACTGATTATTTCTCAGTCATCCAGGACATTTTCCTGTCAGACTCTACACCTTTTCTTTCTTCTTGTCTCTGCCTCAAATCTTAGCTGGATTTTGATTCATCAGGTTTGCTGGAATGACCAGCAGATCAAGAAGCCAAGGATGCTTACTGTCATCCTCTCCTAGCTTTAAGGAGTTGGGGAGAGGTTTCCTTGATTAGATTTTAATTTAACTAAGAAGCTGAGCAGTAGCACGTCTAATTCTAGGTAAATAGCTGCTTTGGGTAGCATGAAGAACCAATAAAATCATTCAAAATTTTCCTGCCGTGTTTAGAGGAGAAAGTAAAGGTAGCTATCTTCAGAAGCACAAGAATACCTTTTAACTGTATGACTCTCACAAGGGCGGCTGCCACACACTTCTCCCACTCATAAGCCTCCACCAAGCCTTACTTTGTGGAGGGGGGCACATTTCCACATCCAAACTTTCTTCGGTCTGACTCCTCTTTAACACCCACTTGAAAAAAAAAAATCTCAAGCCTTTCTACACTTTGGAGTTGATCATAGTTTATGGATTTATATGACCAAGAAGCACAAACACTCAGGAAAAAAAAAAGACCCCCGAGATTGCCAACACTTAAAAATGTCCCTTTTCCACTCAGACGCTCATCCATCCAGCTATTCAAGAGAGCTGCCCGACTTCCACTGGAGAAAGCTCTAAGGAGCAAGCGAAAAGGGCCGTGTGCGATCAGCGGGATTTCACCGGAGGGGGAAATAAAAGATTAAACACATGGATGGTGGGCACTGTGGAATGTGAGGCCTTGCAGAAGCACCGGATCCGCGTAAGAGGAGCGCTGACAGCGAACCACCGACCTCGGGGGGAGCCGGCTGAGCCCGGGCCCGGCGAACCCTCCGCAGCGCCCCCCCCCCCCAGACGGGCCGGCGTTTCCGGGAGCAGCGTTCCTGGAATCCCCGTGCTCCCCGGGGCCAACCCCGGACAGAGTACGACTCACCTGGCGCCCCCCCCCCCACCTGACAGATCCTACCCCCCACCTGGCTCCCCCCCCACCTGGCGGGACCTGGCAGACTCCCCACCCCTGGCCGACCCCGCGCTCCGAGTCGCGTGAACAAGACTTGGGGTGCAGGACTCGCTCCCCAGAGACCCGTCGGGAAGCCCCGCCCCGGCCGGCACGAGCCCGGGCGGCCACCGCCCTCGGGCCAGCGGGTCGGTGGGGCCGGCGGGGTCACTAATGGGAAACTTGGAGGAACGAGAGCGCCGCGCCGAAATAGCTCAGTTGGGAGAGCGTTAGACTGAAGATCTAAAGGTCCCTGGTTCGATCCCGGGTTTCGGCAGCTCGTTTTTAACCCGAGCTCAGAGGAATTCCAATTTTGTCTGAAACACCCGCCCTGTGGAGACTGTTCCCCGCCGTGCTCGCTTTGCCCTCGTAAACGAAGGGGACGGCGTCGCCAGCACCCGCCACAGAGCAGAAAACAGGGCAACTACTTCCAGGTTCTACTGCCGGCTCCGGGTCCGGACAGCGTGAGGCGCGCGAGAGCGCGTGCGCAGCGCCAGGGGCCCGGCTTCGGGGCGCAGTCGCGCGTGCGCACTGTGAGGGGCGTCGGGTCTCGCAGCGCCGCCTGGGGCGTTGGGGTGGGAGGGCGGCTTCGCGGAGGGAGGTTCGGGAGTGCGGGTCGGGGCGGGGGGGGGGGGGGGGGGGGGGGGGGGGGGAGCACTTGGTGACGAGTGTCCACGTTCGAAGAGGAAGCCGCGTCCTGCCGCGGGCTTCAGGTCGTCCCGCGCCACGCCTGGCGGGGCCGGGCCTGGGGGTCTCGGCACGTCCCCACCCACCTGCCTGGCCCGCAGCTCGGTCGCGGGGCTCCGCATGCTTGCTTTCCGAGATGACTGGAAACCAGCATTGGCATTTGCTTCCCTCTGTCCTGCAACTGAAATGGAAGTGACTTGCTCAGATGATGACGATGATGATGATGATGAGTAAAAGGTTCTGGGCTTCAGCTTTCCTAGCTACCTGTGGGAAGCCTCAGTGGTTGATGAAGAAAATGGAGGCCCGGGTGCCTGACTTGATAGGGTTTGGCTCCTGGGACCTGTGGAGTTCCAGTCGCCAGGGTGTCGATTTGAATGAAAGGAGGGAGAAATCAAAAGCTAGCAGAGTCACTAGCAAATGGGACAATCAGTTTAGGGAGGACGTGAGTTGTTCACAAGATGAAAAACGTCACTTGTGGGATTTTTTTTTTTGCCTTGATTCATTTTGATTTTGCTGTTTGGAGAGTAAGAGACAACTCAAATTTGCAGAGGTATTCCGTGTTATCTTTTGTTTATTCTTCTAATGGGACAGGTACTATCAGCCAACTCTCCACTTGGTACTGCGACATGGTGAACTCTTCTTAGCAACTCTCAGAAGTAGGGATCAGTAATCTCAAATTTTACACAGAGCTACCCTTCTGGGATGACAGGATTAAACAAGATCCATCTGCTATCTCCTGAGTATTACTCCTAATGTTACTGTATTCTCAAAATTACAACAATAAAAATCCATGCTCATAAACATAAGAAACAGTGTAAGAGATATAAAAAAAATCCTTTGATTAATCAGAGAGGGCTTCTGGGGGCTGGTCTTGATTGAGTCAGAGAAATTTCTTACTTAGGAAGGAGTTAATTGGCATGCAACTATAATGATGTAGGCATCCACAATGAGAACAGCATCAGTTATCAGGATACTTGGATGCCTAAGCTTCATAACTAAGGCCACATATTACTGGCAGTATGTTAGGGGAAGCCTGAAGTCATGTTCCTATTTAGCGTCAAAGATAAAGCCAGATAGTAGTTAAGGTAAAGACAGATTTTAATCAGTAATGATGATAATTATATAAATAATGCTTGCAATAAGGAAGATGGTCAAGTATGAACTGAATTCTGCTTTGGTTTGTACAGAGGTGATTGACTAGAAGAAAAGATGAGGGAGGCAGGGGTTTGGACAAGGTCAACGAAGTGAGCCTTTATGAAGGGCTGGTCAGTATAAATGCCCATCAGGCCAGCTATGTTTTCATCTTGAAGAGATGGAGAAAGAATTTACAATTGTAAGCCCTCCTCTTCCATCAGAGATCTAAGCAAGTGATCAGGGGCCTATCTCAGATGTAGGATCAGTTGTTTTTCTGCAATCTTGGGCTTTTTCAAGCAGTCACTCTTAACTGGCTGGTATCCTCCTGGGTAGTAATTAGAAACTGTGGTAGCATTTAAGTCTTTTAATGCAGGAAACAGCTGGTGGGCAAAATCATTTATGCTGCATGTCACTTGCTTTTATAGGCCAGCATTGAGGCCTAGTAGAGAAGAGTTGCTCAGAGAAGCCTGGCTAGAGTTGTCCAGGAGTGAGTCTCTTACTGGGAGTCTGCAGAAGGGAGGAAGAAGGGAATAGTTTCAGACAGGCCTCCAGTGGAAATAGTGGTTGTGAAGCGTTTCCAGATTCGTGGTATTGAGGATCAGGAAGCAGGAAAGCAGCATTAATACTCTGTCTCTGTGTCTGTCTGTCGGTCTGTCTGTCTGTCTCTCTGTCTCTCCCTCTCTCTTACATATATATACAGATACACACACTGAGAGAAGAAAAGACTATTCAGAACTTGCTCTAATATGGAACCAGCCTCAGTCTCTTGTATTGTGGCAGAGACTGAAGGCTGACCAGAAGGTGGGGGAAGTTTCCTAATGGGAGAAGGGAGAAGGGACAGATTCAGGTAGGTTCTGATTGGAGACTGCTGTCCTGGAGGAGCTGGAAGCCACTAACTAGAAGTGGGTAGTGTGTGAAAGGTTAAAGTTTGAGGCAGTAACCACTTGTTGCTTGTTTCTGTCTAGCAAAGCAACACGTGGTGGTAATCCAAACACCTGATTGATTGTGTGCCTTTATAAGACCTGCAAATCCTTAGCCTGGGTCTCTCCTCCTAGGCTCTGCTGTGTCGGAGTGGAGGACGAGGCCCGAGCTGCAGCCCGTTTAAATAAAACAGCTGTAGAGTCTGACTCTCGGTGGTCTTTTTGCCGGGGGACGGGGGGGGGGGAGGTCCTGCAAACTTGGCATAACAGTGTGGAGATACCTCCTCTCTCCCCACCACAGTTCCCAACAGGCAACCTATATAATTTGTTAGGGGCATATTTGGCCTTTTCTGGTTGGTTCTATAGTGGAAGTGGGAGAGAAATTAGGGAAGCCATCAATTACTAATTTAGCCCTGGCCATATTGGTTCTGTGGTGTAGAAATTCTTGTCTCCAGAATTTCGGTAGAGATAGAGATCTGGCTTCTTGTAAATCTGACTTAAAGCAGTCTGGCTCTTGGGCTGGTTTTGAGTGAAGATAAACCCAGGCCGATTCTCTGGGCAGAGTGGCTGTGGGTCAGAGTTCTGTATTTATGTATGATCTGGCCATCATCCGTTTGATCCTGATATATATGTTACTTTAAGATGTAATCTGATAAGTTTTATTGTCTTTCTCAGGGGTGCAACGTGCTCTCAAAGATGTCAAACAATCACTTCTCAAGAAAGAGGGCTGAGAAAGACCATCAGGTTCCCCCCTGCCCGCCCCCCCCATAAACTCTCCTGGGAGCCCCTCTGACACCAGGCAGCTCCTCCACATGCTTTCCAGCTAGAAGACAGAATGGTAGACTATGGAGTCAGCTCTTATTTTAGGAAAGACATGCTTTCACTGGAAAGCATGCCTGCATCATTTATGGTGTTGGATGAACACTAGTATCATTTATGACATTTATGAGTTAATTTCCATTTGTCAGCAAAAAGGTTGTGATTACCTCCTCCTGCTTTGGGCAATTTATCCAGGATTGTAGGAAGAAAGCATATTCTCAAATTTCCTTGGAAAGCTTTGCAGAAAGAAACCTGGGACATCAACTGGCTCATCTGAAGACTGACTGACTGACTTCCTTCCTTCCTGCTTCCTTGATTTTTGCTAGTCCTGGGCTTGAACTCATGGCCTGGCCACTGTCTCTGAGTGTCTTTCGCTCAAGTTAGCACTCTATCACTTGAGCCACAGTGCTACTTCCGGCTTTTTCTGTGTGGTACTGAAGAATCAAACCCAGGGCTTCATGCATGCTAGGCAAGCGCTTTACCCCTGAGCCACCTTCCCAGCCCCACCTGAAGACTTTCTAAGGCAATATACAAACGTATCTCTAAGTTAATGTTTCTTCATTGTTCTGGGTACTACATTCATTTTAGAACAAAGCTATGATTTAGTTAAGCTATTATTCTTGTTTCACACAATACAACTAGATGAAAATTTAATAATTCATTGTGGCCTGTCATGTAATAAATGTGTATACACACACACACACACACACACACACACATCAATGCCCATTTTAATAGTCTTGGATTACACTTAGACTTTTTAAAATGGATTGTGGCTTATAGTTGTTTATCTTCAAGTTATATTTGTCATATCTCAGATTTGTTTGATGTTGACACTTTGCCCAGATATAATTCCTGCTTGGGTTTGCTTCCGCTTCAAATAATTAATGAATCCTACACAATCATCCTGAATGTATGATATTACAATACCCTGTTTACATTCCTAACTGGTAATCTTGGAGAAATCAAGCACTTGGAGAGAACTGACAGATGGCCTGCAAACAACACAGGACAGCCTAAGAAGCACTAATTTCTATCTCTACTTATTTCAGTTTCATCACTTCCACTTTTCACCTGAGTAGTCTTTTTTTGTTGTTGTCAGACATGGGGCTTGAACTCAGGCACTGGGGAGTATCCTGGAGCTCCTGTTGTTCAAAGTTAGCTCTTTACCACTTTGAGCCACAGTGCCACTTGTGATTTTCTGGTGGTTAATTGGAGATAAAAGTCTCATGGACTTTCTTACCTGGGCTGTCTTTGAACTGTGATCTTCAGATCTCAGGCTCCTGAGTAGTTAGGATTACAAGTGTGAGCCACCAGTGCCCACCTGCTCCCTCCCCCCACCCCTGTCCTCCTCTTCCTCTTTCTCCACCTCCTTCTCCTTCCTTCTTCTTTCATCACTATTGGGGTCTGAACTTAGGGGCCTTTCACTCTTTCTCATGGGTGACACTCTACTACTTGAGCCATGCCTCCACTTCTGGCTTTTTGCTGGTTATTTGGAGATAAAATTCTCTTGGATTTCTTTGCTTGGGATAGCTCCTGAAATTTCAGATCTCAGCCTTCTGAGTAGCAGAGATTATAGGTACAAGCCCTTTGTACCCAGCTCTCATGAATAGTATTTAAGTAAGTCTCGGCTAGTTTGCTGTTCATTACATTGTAGAAGCCATTTTGTGCAAATCCTCTCCCTGATTCACTCAAATCCAAAGAATCAAGAGAAATGATAATCACCACTATGGGTGCTGGCTGTGTACATAACATTCTGGTAATTATGCATTTTCATATAAATCCCATTTTACTTGCCCAAAACCCTCCAAGGTTAGAAGCATAGCTGAACATAAATTTAAAAAATGCATATTATATACAAGTACTGTAGTGAAAGCCTCCTACCCTGAGAGGTGTTAAAATGGAGTACAAGCTGTGAAAATAAAGTAGTAGGTTTTTTTTTTATTATTATTCTCTGTGTTCCTGAGCTCCATGTAGGAATTTTATTCAGGTTTGATTAATTCAATGTTAAACGTTAAAAGCATTAACAAAGCATATAAATGTGGTTTAGAGCATGGACATTCATTTTAAAGAGCAACATTCCATGGATGAATTAGATTGGTCTACAAAAAAGATGTGAAAGGTAAGTACTGTCTTTAAATGTCTACTTTTTAGCTGGGTGCCAGTGGCTCACGCCTGTAATCCTAGCTACTCAGGAGGCTGAGATCTGAGGATGGAGGTTCAAAGCCAACCCATGCAGGAACCTCCATGAGCCTCTTATCTCCAATTAACCACCACAAGTGGTGCTGTGGCTCAAGTGGTAGAGCATCCACCTTGAGCTGATGAGCTGAGGGACAGCTTCCAGGTCCAGAGTTCAAGCCCCATGACAGACCAAAAACAGTTTACTTTTTAGTTGTGTTTAATTTCCAAGGAAATGTTGCAAGAAGAAAAGAGTGTAGGTGAAAGGAGGGATTTTGTTGTAGGACAGGAACTGTTTGGAATATGTGACCTAAAGAATTGCTATTAAATGGATGCATGTGTTCAAAAGGGCTGCTCATCAACTTTTGACACTCTAGAGGCATCTGAGTTGTGACCCTTTGTGGCCTTTGGTGCTGATAGTTCAGGGAGGAAAGGACTTGGCTAGAGTGGTGTTTGGACAGTTGGGGTCATGACAGTGGAAGTGTGCTGGCTTACTGGGATGAATTGCAGTGTCATTGTCTCTTAACCCAAAATCTCCCCATACGATCATTTCATTTAATGATGGACTGCATGGCCAATGGAGGTCCAAAAGATTATGTTGCCTAGAGACCTTGTAACTCTTAGCTTATGTAACCACATGGTGATGTTTGTATGACGGTGAAATCATCCAGTGTTTCCCAGAATGTGTCCCTGCCATTAAGCAACGCGCGTCAGACTATCTTCAAGCAAAATCGGCATCATTACTTCCTCGATGAGACAATATCACCACAATCATGTTCCCAGGTCAAACACAAAAAGCCAACATCTAAACAAACCAAACAAAATGCACACTGCATCCTGGGGGAAGCCCCCAGGCTCGCCCTACCCAACTAGAGTCTCCATAAGAGATGCTACAACCCTTCCTGAAAGTTGTTCACTTGGTATCCTAATCTTCTATCTATATTCAATGTTGATATCCGAAGACAGGTAATGTCCACTGTAGATAGGATACCAGGACAAAGTTGCTGCATTTCCACCACGAGAATGGTGCCATTCCTCATGCATGTGTACTTGTGTGGGTGTGCTTGTTTTTCATCATTTTTGTCCTTTAGAAGGACTAAAAATGTTGTGTGTTTAAGACTATGGGCGATCTTCAGTATTTTGTTGTTTATCTGAATTAAAATTTCTCACATTTGTAAAATAAAACACAAAGAGAGAAAAAGAAAGACTACACTTTCTTCAGTACTGCTGAAAGTAGAACAGGAAGCAAAAACTCTGTTATTACTGCAAAAAGATCATGGGACTACTCTAACAGACATAAATGGAGAACTACCAGGTTAATTCAGGTCATGAATCCATGAACCAGGATCACAACCACACTTCATTTGGTTGTCATTCAATAAATGTCCTAACAATAGAAGAATTTTTCCATCTTAAGGCTGATATTTTTAAAAATGTAAGCGTCAAAGAACTTTCTAGATAAACAATATTTAGGAAACATTCAGATGTAATGGAGAGACTAAGAACTAAAGAAATGTTTTGGATTCAGAGAAATATAAAGAAACCAAGCAGTCCAAAACAAACAAAAACATGTCTATATGAAAATATTTTACTCAGTCCGCCAATGATCAATCCAATCATTCTCACGGGGGTTAGAAGGTTACATGGGTATGGCTCTTTGGCAAGTATGTTTGGAGGTCTCCTTGATGAATAGCTGCTGGATGGCACAGGTCCTGGCAGCTCCCAGAAAAATAATCTGTTTAGTGTCAATGTTAAATTATCAAGTCCAGGCCTTCTGGAACATTGTTCTCATGAGAGTTGGACCTGGATCCTAGGCTATCTCCTGGTTGCTACCATATTTTGAGCATATCCTTGATCCTTAAGTAGCTCTTTAAAAAAAAACCTGGAAGATTTTTGTCTCTTTTTCATTTCTGAGTTGGTGCTTAAGACCATTTTGGAAGCATAGCCAAACTTTGCTAGAGTAGAGGTACCAGCCATTCCAGCTCACATTTCTTTGGGATTCCTGATGAGAGGCTGAGTTGACCTTAGCAAGTTGATTAGTAGTTGCTTAGGGCTGGCAGGACCAGAAAGTTTGGGAAATAATAGCTAATGGGTACTGAGTTTCAAGTGTAGATGATTTGCTGTAAGGAACATGCTCTAAAATAGATTGTGGTGATGGTTTCATAACTCTGTGAAAATATTAACATTGAATTGTCTTCTTCGAATGAGTTATGTTATATGCAAATTGTTTAACAATAGAGCCATTACTTTTCTCTAGTCCCCCCCAATAATTAGTTCCCCCAAAATAGCAAATGGAATTATTAAAAGATTTTAAAATATAGAACAGTATTTTGTTCTCTGTTGAGAACAAATATTAGCCTCTGTTGAGACTAATAGTAGCTGTCTTAGTCTATTGTGCTACTGTAATAGAATTCTTAGCCATCCTAGCCATGTAGTGGATAATAGAGAATTGGGTTTAACTGGCATCACCTTGTCCTCATGATAGAGGCAGGGAAGTTCCACCCTCAGGTATGCCTCTGGGTGGAGACTTGGATGGTAGGCTATTGGACCTGTCAGTCCTATGCTTCTAACTGGCCAGTGTCTGGAATTTCCTGTGACCCCACCCCCTGCCCTGATGCCGTTGAGCCTGGAACCAACTCAAGCACCATTACTCCATGTCTCCTGTGTCCTGGCTCTCCTCTAGTCACCATGAAGTCCCACTTCAGTTCTCTATTGGAGTTGATCTGGTTTGTTGGTATTATTTTTCTGATCTTTCTTTGCATTGCTACTGTCATGTCTCAGTTTTCTAACAGTGTGAAGTGTATGCAAGGGGCTGCAGGTCTTTTTGACAGGCATCACCTACAATGCTGGCTTTCTAATAAAGACTCCCAATTTGACCTTTCAAAATGTGGCCATTCTGTTTCTCATGATCAAGTGCCAATAGGATCCTGTCTTGTGACCTCATTGGCAGTCTGTGTTGAGTATAGTTACCTTTGAAATACTGGACTCCATTCTGTATTCAACTTAAGTTTAAATGGAGAGGGCTAATTGTGTTTATCATGCAATTTGCCATTAAGGGGAAAAGTGCAGAGTTGATCTTTTCTGGAGAATGAGTGTACATTTGGTGACAGACCTCAGTCATCTGCTTTTGCTCATGCAGAGATCATGCCGGGAAAGGTGTGGATTTCTCAGCTCTTTCTTTCTCTATCCAATTTATCAGAAAGCCAGAACTTCTGACATTATTTTTTTTATTGTGAAAATACTGTACAGAGGGGTTACAATTACTTCTGACATTATTGAAAGCTTGTTTAGATACCTGTTTTCAGAGGGAAGGAAAAGGTGGGTTTGGTTAATTTAATTCTGTGGAATCATTTATCATTTTTTGTAAACTATTTGGGGCTTGGTAGTTGTGATATAGCATGTCAGGAGTACAAAAGGCACAACTAATGCAGAGTGTGACACACCAATGATCACCTTCTTCTTTGATTCCGGATTGGATGCCGTTCCCTGCTCCATGGCCGGGCCTGGCCACCAGAATAGATTAATTTTGTCATTACCCTTTCTCAATTTCTGCCTTTGACCAGAAAAAAGAGGTTAATTGTGTGCCATTTCTCAGGAGAATGAGGTATCAGCATTTGAATTCCTGATACTTTATGAATTGTGGGCAGCTAATTAAAACTTAAAGATTAGAGGAGCTATTTTGGCTAAGAGGCCATTTGTGGGATTGTGAAATGAAGAGAACAAAAGGTTGTCTCCGCTTTTCATTCCCACAGTTAAATGAAACTTCATGCTGAAATAGAGCCTGGAATTGTTTTGCCTAGCAAGCATTCATTGTATTGATTCTAATTTTAATTTTGTGGCCAATGACACAATATCTAAGAGCTAGTGAGGGGTTAAACATGAAGATTACTGAGGAAGTTAAATAGCAAGATTTGTATTCAAAGGCTCTGTTTGACCCTTCTGGATGCCTGAGAGACATCTTAAAGTCAGATGGGGACTACTTAAAGTATTCTATTAGTTGTCCTTAATTGCCATCTCAGAACTCATTACATATTTATATTGTCTCTTCAGTCTTCCTCATAGCTGTGGAGTTACTCCACAGTAGAGTATTGGACTCAAACAGTGGGCCTTTTCTTGGTTCTTAAACTATCTGGTAAACAGCCAGGCTGTTGAATTTCTTGGGGCATCACTTTAATTGCAAAAAAAAAAAAAAAAAAAAGAAGCTGCTTTGGAGTTTGAACCAAGGCAACCACTAGAACCTTCTAGAAAAAGACATCTGTAGTTAATATAGTCCTTATAGATAGATAGCCAGGAAAGCTGAGCACTTTAGTAAATCCTACTTACCTTCTGGCAATTCAATACCCACAGAGGCCTACAGTGCTGAGAGGGGTTAACAACCTTTTTCATCTTCAGCTGCTTAGGTACTGGTCTGAATAGCCTTCACACACACACACACACACACACACACACACACACACACACACAATCTTCACATTTCTTTCTTCTGAGATAGGGTTAGGTAAGATGCAATTTGAT
Organism: Dipodomys ordii; assembly: GCF_000151885.1. Taxonomy (NCBI): domain Eukaryota; kingdom Metazoa; phylum Chordata; class Mammalia; order Rodentia; family Heteromyidae; genus Dipodomys; species Dipodomys ordii. The sequence continues at coordinate 9,489,925 of NW_012267281.1, forward strand.
CCAAATGCTAACTTCTCAGGTATGAAAGGTTTTGTTCAACTTTTATGTACCTGAGTTCTTATGCTTTCTTCTCCTCCAATCCAAAATTGAATGAAAGAGTGAATGAAGATTGTTGCCAGGAATTAGATGGAAAAGACTCTAGACCTTACAGAAATTATAATCTAGTGGGATGAGATAGATTAAACAAATAACAGTACTGATAATAATTCTCCCCTTGGGTATGCCTAGAGAAGGTGAATACAGGGCAGTTTATGAGCATATAATTTGCAGATCTGACCTGCAACTCATCAAAAATAAATAACCAAGCTGGAGAAAGAGTTATAGTGGAGCATGGGAGAAAGAAACTTTCTCACAAATAGAAGAATGTGAGCCAAAGCTCTGAAGGTAGAAAGAGTTTGGTTCATTCTATGAATTAGAATAAGGCCACTGGATGAAAATGTAAAGAGATTGAAGGTAAGGCTGCAAAGGAAAGAGGCCAAATCCTGGGGCCCTGGGGTCATGGTCAGGATTTGCCATTTTATCCTATCTGGAACTGAAATCTATTCATATATTCAATTTTAAGCAGAAACCTAAAGCATTATAACCATGAGAAACTAATCAACCAAAGAGAATTAGAGTAGCTATCGGTGCTGAAGATGGCAGTTCAAGTGGGAGAGTACTTGCCTAGAAAACACGAGGCCCAGCAATGTACAAATCAGATCTGCTCAGAGACTGTTGTCCCAGTTTAAGTGACCAACAATGATGAGTTGAACATGATATTGATTAAAAATATGTAAACAGCCAAGTAAACAGCTTTGACAGGCTTTTTGGCAGGAAAAATCAACAGGAATTGGTCATGGATTAACCAAGATGAAACAAGAAAACTGTCAAAAATTCTATCATGAATAACAACACAGTTCAAGAGCTGGAGATAATGAAGTTTTGAACTGAACCCATACTGAAATGTGGGGTTAGAAAGTGAGATCATGAAATTACTTTGGGTCCACTGGATTTCTGAGGTTTCTTTGGACACAGTTTCAGTTACAGTTGGTCTGTAACATGGCTGAGGAATATGTGGTGTGGTTCACAACTAACCATTTTGGGTAGTACCAGTGTGCTTACTTCTATAATTTTTCTGAAACTTGCTGGCTTATTGATAGCTACTGGTCTGATTCATTGAAGGTGGTTGGTTATGTAAAGAGTGAGGACAAAGGAATGTGAGTATTTATGATATGGCAATCATGGATGAGCCTTGTAACTGGTAACTCCATAGGACTGATAACAGTTTCATTGGGAGTATGTATTTACTTCATGGATATGCTGTGTCAAATGACCACATGCTTGATGACTTAAAAAATACTTCCTTCAGGCTGGGAATGTGGCTTAATGGTAGAATGCTTGCCTAACATATGAACCTAGCATAGGTTCGATTCCTCAGTACCATATAAACAGAAAAAGCTGGAAGTGGTGCTGTGGCTCTCATTTAGGTAGAGTGCTAGCCTTGAGCAAAAAGAGCTCAGAGACAGTGCTCAAGGCCCTGATTTCAAGCCCCAGGACTGGTTTAAAGAAACCCCAAACCCAAGCAAACAAACAACACAAAAAGCTTTCTTTTCTCACAGTTATGGAGGTCAAAATTCGGATATCACTTGCATCTGCCTGAAATCAGGGTGTCAGCACCCTGATCCCTGGATTCCCTCAGGCTTTAAGGGTTGGAATTACTTTGTTTCCTCTTTCAATGTCTATCTGGTGGCTGCCATCATTCCTTTGCTTGGGATCTCTGCCTCTCTTTACAATGACTTCCCTACTTCTGTCTATGGTGAATCTCTGTATATTGCACATCAGGACACATGTAATTTTATTTACGTTCGATCTAGATAATTTTACCTCATCTTAGGATCCCCAATTTACTTGCATATGATAAGCTAAACAGGACTCTAAACATTCACACAGTGAGAGCAAAGGAGGGTATTCTTAGGAGAGGATCACAAGGGCTCAATAGGTATGTGTATATATATGATCACATAGAATGATGTTCATTGAAATGAACTCCAATAAGTGGAAACATGAAGCTTTTAAAAATTTTACTTTTTATGGTTCTTTTGTTTTTCTGGTTCCCACCCCCTTGTGCTGCTGTTTTTGATTTCTGTATCTTTTGTCTTGTAAGTAACTTTATCCAATTTGGAGAGGGGAAGGGAAGCACAGAAATGGTGGGACAAAGGATGAACTAATTCATTAGTGACAGTCACTAGACACTATGTTGGAAATGAACTATACAACTTGGGCTGGGAGAGGGTGGTTAGGAGGGAAAAAACTGGGAGAAAATGAAGAGGGGACATTATCCAAAAAGAAATCTACTCAATACCTGACTTATGTAACTCTAACCCCTCAGTACATCAGCTTTACAATAAAAATTTTAAAAAATATTCTATGATAAGTATTATGAAAAATCTAGAAAGATATTCTTAAAAAGTGATTTCCAAAAAATTCAATTTGCAAGGTATTTGCCATATAAAGTAATAACTACAGGCTCATTACTTAGGACCTGATATCATTGGGAGTCATTATTTAGGCTACTCTAGTATCTTTGGGCTAGGAAGCTGCTGGATGGGTGGGTGTGGTCACAGAGTTGGATATTTACATATTGTAAAATTTGAAAGTATCATCTTTGGAAGTGACTCAGTTTTTGGTGGTAAAGAATGGGACTGTGGGAACAGCATCCAAGGTAGAGGAAAAGAGGTATTCTCCAGAGATGAGTTCAAGAAGTTGAAGACTAGCTATGTGGTTGATATCAGGATAGACTGTGAAGCCACAGAGGACAATGGAAGAAATTGCAGAGGTCAAAGTCCTCAGGGAATGAGAGGAAATGATTAAGTGTTAGAAGAGGATAGGGGAAAAAAAGGAAGGAGTGTTGTCATTGGATAGAACTAAACCATCAAAAGTGTGAGAGAGAATTTGTAAGGTAGATATTTCCTATTTCCATCCACTATCATTTCCCTTACTTCACTCATCACTGACCCTACCCCCCATAATTTAGAACGTGATCACATTTGGAATGGAAATTTTAGAAACTACATAATTAGTATGCCATGAGGTGCATTGTTTAAACTGTATCTGCATATAAAACTTGTTTTTTTTTTAGAATATGCTTTTGAAATTGGTTTATTTTGCCTTTTCTTGTATAATCTTGGAAATTACTTAGTGGGTAAACACGAGTTGTCTCTTGAAGATTTATTCTTTTTCAAAAGTCTTCCTCCAATTGCATATTCAACAAACCATGAAATCTTCAGCACAAAGAGAAATTGCTTAGTTCACTTTGTGTGAACCATGTGATTATCACCAGATGCATTTTCTTCTCCGAGTGGCAGACCCGTCCAGGGTTTAAATTTAACATAGAAAACAGCCTGTTTGTCCTTCAAATCTGCATTCTGCTACAAATTCCTTCTGCCTACCCACACCTAGCCATCTTCTTTTTCTACTCTGAACTTCTAGGTTTATAATTCCTGTCAGGTATAGTCAATGAACAGATGTTTTATACAGCTGCAGTTAGTGTGTGCTAGAGAACACGAGCCCAGGGATGGCTGGGACTGATTGAATCCCAATCCTACATTTTTTCTATGAGACATAGGAATTCTAAAGTTAGAGAGTGGAGAGGGAGCATCAAGTTGCTTGGGTTTCTGCTATCATTTCCTCTATGTTTTGGTCTACTGTGCAAGTTGTCTGGTGGTTTCTCATATTTTTCTCCACATTTTCTCTGGGTGACTTCATTTTGAATCTCTACAGCTCTCAAATCTGCCCTTGTAGTTCAGAGTTCTTTCTTGTATCCTGGAGGCACACATTGGAGGTCGCATGGTGTGTCCCAATTCATCTGTCAGTTCTCCAGCTGACCATCCAGGTGATCCTCTGGTGCAAGGCAGTGTGAAATCTACACAACAGCAGCAGCGTCTTTAAGATGGCTTGCACTGTACCTGTAGGCTGCGGCTCAAGCTTTCTGGAAATTCATAATTTTTCTAATAGCTTCTGTTCCTGACAGTAGCTATAGAACTTCTGAGAACTACATGTGGCCTGTCTTGAGATTTTGCAATAGTCTACTTTGTTGTATTAAAGGCTATGCATGGAATACATGGACTGGCTTCTGTTTCTTAGCTAAACACCACCTGATTCCATATTTGGGAAGGAGTAGCAGCAGCCACCCGATAGCAACACCTCATGTTAAACATGAGGCCATCCTTTATTTCCCATCCCTCACTGTCCACATCCATTTTGCTTCCAAATTCTCTGAATTATAGCCATATTGAGGGCCCCCATTTTTTCATTTCTCAGTTTTCCTGCACCATAGTCCCTTTTCCTAAGTATTCCCTGCCCTGCTCAGTCAACTCCTATTTATCCTTTCTTTGCCTAGCTTTTCCTGATACTATTCTGACGGGATTCTCACATCTCATCTTGTGGTTCTGCAGCATTCAACTATCTAGACACTCAGCTCAGGCAAGTTGCCCCAACTGGCAGTTTCCAGGGAACCAACCTCTAACTTTGTTATTTCCAATAAACTTGGCAGTGGTCAGTAGCCTCTTAGGACTGGAAGAAGTGGTTCAGTGACTTCAACTTGAATTCAACCTTAGTGAGGCACATCAGTCCCTTCTGTTTTGAAGACTTGGTATAAGCACTGGTAGTTCAAAAGAAAATTCCTATTTGCCACCTCTGCTTCCTCTGTCAGACAACCCTCAAGCTTGTTACCTCAACACTGCATTTACCTTTTTCCTGTATTTCATCAGGATGGAACTGGTGTCAATGCATGGCACCTAGACAGATTGGGCTGCAGCCTTGTCATCTTTGGTTCTGTTTGCTCTGGCTTGAACTCAGACCCAGTGCTCTGGCTGTCCTGCATTCCATCCTTGATTTTTAAAATTTGGATCAACGGAAAAGGTGGGACAAGTCAAAGGCATCTTGATTTATCCTTCAGCCTGGACCCTTTTTGGGGCCAACTTTGTTCCAAATGGTGGATGTAGGCTTTGGCTGAATCCTCCTAGATCTGTCTCCTTGTCACAAGGTACTCTCAACATCTTAGAGTTCTAGCAAGTCCACAACAAGTAGCTGCCCATCATTTCCTGTGTTATTTCTGATAAAAAAAAAGATGATTGCACATTGTTATATAAAGTGCTGGTTGGACTTAAATGTACTTTAAGCTCAGGATTATTCCACAGATGCCAATAAAACTGTAACAGACCATAGTTACCTGTCCACGTGATAAATCCAGGTGCTTCAGGAAGCACTCTTGAGTGGAGAGAGTAATTTATGTGCCCAGATGGAACAGTTCACAAATCCACTTACCATTTGCAACATAGAATGGGAAGTGGGAAGTGCTCCGTTATTGTCTCAAAGGAGATAAGGAAGGAGACACCATCAATTTCATTTCTGAGGGTGTTAGTCTTGGGAACAACTTGAACTTGTCTAAAAGGCACATTCTTTCACAAGCAAGAACTCAGATATGAATAATGTGAAATTACAAAACAGTCCTTCATCATTTTTGAAAGACATTGGCAACAACTGGCATGTTGTCTGACCATGTCATGTCTTCCTAGCTTCTGTTCATTCTGTCTTTTAGAGAGAACTTTTAATCATCTGCCCATTCAATCTCCCTCATTTCCTTTTCAAATCTTATTATCTCCAGGAAGGTGGGCATGGTTACACCCTTTTCATGCTATTCTGGAGTTCTACTGGGTTTAGGACACTGCAAAAGGTGTTTTTCTTAAATATTTCATATATTTCTTCTTCCTATATTCACTTATATACTTCGTATGTGTGTGTCTGTGCATGCACCTGGGTGTTTGTGTATAGGGCAATACAATATTCACTTGCATGCAATATTGGAAATATGTGGATTTATTGAGTTGATGCAGCAATGTGGATCATGTGAAATTGAGTGGAAATATCCCATGCCGAGTCAGTATTTTGGTGAATGAAGCTGTGTAAGGTCTGGGTTGCACTGAACAATTTGAACCTTTCTCTAATTCTGGGTTTTCAACCTTCATAATGATTAGAATTCTTACTCATACATTTTTATTTTTAGATGCATGAAACAGCTATTTCTTTTTTAAAATGATTATTGTAAATGTGATGAACAGGAGAGTTACTTAAGTAAGGTAATGAGTACAGCTCTTTTAAACACAGTTACCCCCTCCCTCATTTTTTCCCACTCCCCTCCTCCCTAAGTTGTAAAGTTCATTTCCAACAGTGTCTAGTGAGTATCATTGTTGCAATAGTTCATCCTTTGTCCTGCTGTTTCTGTGATTCTCTTTCCCTGTACAGATCAGATAAGCCTATACACAATAGAAAGGTACCAAAAACTAAAACAGAAAGAAGAAAATAGAAATAACTGCATACAGGACATAATAAGAATCTCTTTTTTCCCCCATTTTTTGAGTTCAATTTGATAAAGTTTCATTATATATGCATTTAGTGATTGGGCTATTGTGATCCTCTGCTAAGAATATCATAGACATATTCTAGTTATTACAAATGAGGGAAACCATGAAACCTATATTTCTTTGGGCCTGGCTTGCTTTGCTTAACATAATTTTTTCCATTTCCTTATGAAGGGAGCAATGTAGTTCTTTCTGATGGTAACATAGAACTCCATTGTGTATATATACCACATCTTTTTGACCCATTCATCTACTGAGGAGCATCTAGCTATGGGAAATAATGCTGCAATGAATATTGTTGTACTTTATTATGGCCTTGTTTGTGGTCATTTGGGTAAATGCCCAGGAGTGGGATTGCTGGGTCATAGGGGAGCTCTATGTTTAGTCTTTTGAGGAACCTCCACATTGCTTTCAGAGTGGTTGAACAAGTTTGCACTACCCACAGTATACTAGCATTATCTTTTGGACACATCCCCTCTAGCATCTGTTGTTATTAGATTTCTTGATAATGGCCATTCTAATCGGGGTGAAGTAGAATCTCAGTGTTGCTTGGATTTACATTTCTTTCATGGCCAGAGAGGTTGAGCATTTCTTCATTTCTTATTTCCTTTTCAGAGAAGTCTCTTTTTAAGTCTTTAGTTGTTAATGAGGTGGCTGTGACAAAGCTATTTCTTTAATCAATTAGAAGTTATTTGTCTGAAAGAACCTTGGGCTGTTTTTGCGACTCGATTCTATTTCCAATTCCTTTAAATGATTCTTAGTGTGTCTTGTGGTATTTAGCACTGTCTGATCACATGACTAAATTTATTTTTTCAGTAGACATTTATACAGTTCTTAATAAAAGAGGCAGTGTGTGCGAAGCCCAGTGTGGTTTTCACACGCCCCATGTGTTTTGTTACATTTTTGTTTTCTTTGTTGTTTCCATGTCTGTGCCCTGGGTGGGGGACTAGGGAGACAAAGACAAGTCAGCAATGCCTTTACAATTCTGATCAAACACAGAAGTAGATAAAGTAACAAGACGATTGCAATGCTAGGTCTTGGGGCCTGTGGTTAGGAAAGGGGACAGAGGTGGTCATGAAAGCATTGAGGGTGGGAGAAGAGGCCCATCCAGGCTTTATAGGAAGGAATGTGGGGATCCCAAATAACAAACGTTATGCAGGAGCAGGGGTGTAGGAAGTGCATTCCAGAAGGTACATGGTATATGCCAAGATCCCAGACCTGTGAGTCAGATGCTCAGAGGCAGTTCGGTGCAGCCGGAGGCCTACAGCCCAATTCACAAAAGGGAACTGGGGAGAGGTAAGTGGCTTGGTCTATTACGCTGTAAGGAGAGTGGTCTTATCCTCCAGACCACAGAGGCACCCCAGAGCCAGGACTAGGAAACAGTCTCAGAAGGGTCTCATCTATTGACCATAGAAGCTTAGAATTCCTCCCCAGTCATTCTGATTAGCAGGGCTTTTTAAGGTTGGCCACGTTAAATATGTAACCCCAGATGTTGTCTTTCTTTGGGAAGTGGTTTTTCACCCTTCTCTGAAGCGTTCCAGGGGTGAGAAGGTTACCCCATCCTCCACCAGCTGCTCCATTTTATCTCGGAACTGGCCTTGCTACTGAGAGCATGCTTCCTTATAGTGCGGCTCCACCTAGTTACACACACACACACACACACACACACACACACACACAATTCAAATCCTCCATCGCTCCAACAGCCCTTCACATTTTAAAACCTGACTTTTATGTTCCTTCTGAGTGTTTCTCCTCCATTTTGAAGCTGGTCTAATTTAAGACACATCACACTGACGGCTCCATTTTCATGACAGCACTGCTGTTCTTCATAGAATTCGAGGCATTTCTTTCCTGCTCTCTATCTATGTCCCCTTTCCTGAGTACTCACAGAGTAAACTGATTTAAAAGACCTAAGTAGAAGGGAATTCTTCTGCAGTAAATGTGGCTATGACAACTCTGTCACTTCTGCGCAGATCTTCCCTGGGGCTCAGTGTAACCCACACAGCTCTTTTTCTTATCCAGATACTACTAGAAATGTGAGAGTTGACTGATCTGTGCTGAGTGCATAATAGAGCTATTGAAGGAATAAAAGCAATGATCCATAAACTGGTCTGCTGAATACCTGGTGTATAATATGAATAAGAAAAAATTAGCATGAGAAATAATTAGGGTGACAATAGAGACTTTTTTGAATATGTTTATTATCTTTAAGTAGTTGTACAAAGGAGTTGTCAGTCAACAAAGCAGTTTATGAATACAGTGCCTCTTGATCAATGTCACCCCTTTCAACATTCTCACCCATCCCTCCTATCATACCCTCACTTTTCTTAATTTCTAGGTCAAGTATTGAAATTTCTTTTTTGTCAGTTAACAAAGCAGTTTAAGTATGCAATGCATCTCAACCTGTGCCATCCCTTCAACATCTTCACCCTCCTTGCCACCCCATCCCTTCCCTTATTTTTCTCTGTGGTATAGTCAATACATTCTTGCTTGCATTCGACTCATTCCCTCCATTCATTCTTTTACTCCTCCCCCCTTGTCCCTGCCTTCTTTCAAGTGCCCATTCCCTGGTATTTATTTTGTTGGGCTCTGGCTTAGTCTTTCTAAAGAATTAAACAATATGCGCTCTCCATCCAGTCTATTATACTTCAGTCAATTCATTTATACCTACTTGCATACCACACCAGGTGTGTACTTACAGATTTATTTACTTTTTAATCACCAAGACAATAGATAATATTTAGTGGCAATCACTTTTTCCTAATATGATATGTAGCATACTATTCATGCTCTGGACATGTTTACCGATAATTGAAGTTTAACATATTGGTGACTATAGGTGATTATAAAGTTACCTGTAAGGGCTCTTGCTGTGCCCGTTTTTTTCTTCTGCTATGATTCAAATGGGCAATTCTTTCTGACATGAATGATCTGAAGTATAGAGACTTCTGTGGACTCAACTCAATAAAGTTAGAAGAGATAAATTCAAGTGGAGCTAACGTCTTCTAGGAGTTTAAATGTTAAAAAGTCAATACAGCAGAGATGCAAAGGCTACTTGTTCAAAAGCAGGGTGTGCTTTGATATAGGCTGAGAGGAGTAGTCTAAGCAGAGACTCTTTCGTAGCTTACATCAAAGGTAAGGTGTGAAACTCAAAAGACCATCAGGACTCTGTTCTCAGAAAACCAGGTATTTGTTTTTAATTTTTTAACTTTTATTTTGAAACAACTTTACATTTGAAGAAAAATTACAAAATTCATCACTATTACTACTACTACTACTACTGGAAATTACCCAGCTCTTCATGTTAATATTTCCTGTAACTATAGTACAATCACTCAAACAATGACTCAGAATTGGTACCATGACACTGACTAATCTAGAGATCTTACTCGAAGCCTACTAGTTTTCCTCCTTTGTCTGTCTCTCCTTTGACAGCAGATGGCAAGTTGTCATGGTTCTGTAGGCTTCTCACATCTTTGCAGTTCTTCATCTATGTGTCTTTTGTGATTTTGACATTTTTTTGAAGAATACTGGCAGTCTAAGCACCCTTTTTGTCCAGATAAAGAAACCAAGACCAAGAAAATATTATACAGTAAAATGATCATAAAACTCTCAATGTGAATAGATATGATAGTTTAAAATAAAGGTGGAAATGAAGCATTGAAGACAAGACCACTTCCAAGTGATGGTCTGACTTGTCACATGGGCTTAGGAGGCATGTGATGTTGGTATATTATCTTTTATCATTGGTGATAGCAGATTCAGTCACTTGGTTCAGATGGTACCACAGAGACTTTCCCATGTTTCAAAACTGCTTCTCCCTTTATAATGAATAGATAGGAAGATACTTTGCAACTAAGCAAATAGTGTTTACGATTATACAGAGATGCCTGTGGTCCTCTTGAGGCTCAACTAGGAAGGGATTTGCTTCTAAGCAAAGAATCTCAAATCCAATCATTGGCAAGATTTGGTTCCTTATGGGCTTGAACTCAGGCCTGGGTGCTGCCCTTTTGCTTTTATGAACTCTACGCTGACACTCTATCACGGAGCCAGAGCTCCACTTCCAGTACTGCTCATTTCAGCAATATTCACAACAGACAAGAAACAATGTGAGTGCCCATGAGCAGATGAATAGATAAAGATACTTGGTGTTTATATACAATGAAAGATCAGCCAGCCTTTGAAAAGGAGGAAGCGCTCCCATTTCTAATAACATGGATGAAGCTAGAGGACATGATGCTAAGCAAAATCAGCCAGTCACCAAAAGATCAACATTGCAGAATTTCACTCAAATGTTGATTCTAAAAACATGTATTCTTAAAAGCTGGGAGTATAACACTAGCTCCCAGGACTGTGAAGGGAAAGAAATGGAGAGCTGGTAATCAGAGCATACAAAGCTTCCTATGTGCAGAGAAAATAAGTTCTGGAGAGTTAATGTAAGATGTGGTGACAATAATTGACAATAGTATGTTTTTCACAAGGAATTTGCTAAGAAAATAGTTCAGCGTTGTTCGCTCAAGAAGATAACTTTTATGAATTGGTAGGAATGTCAATTGTTAACTAGCTTGATTACAGTAATCATTTCATAATGTTTATATACATCATATTATAATCTTTAATATGTGTGACTTTTATTTGTCTATTATATTTCCATATCGCTGAGAAATATATCAATTAGCTTGATGATAGTAATCAAGTAATTGCAATGCCTAGGAACCTCACATTGTAACTTTAATTATGTATCATTTTTAGTTGTCAATTATATCTCATTAAAGATGAGGAAAACATAAAAGCCAAGTGTGTTTTTGGTTGGGATATGGTTGGCAAATCTTGAACACAGGACTAATAAGAATATAAGGGGCGTTGGTGTTATATTCTCCACTACTTGAGCTTGATGTTAGAATTGGGAACCAAAGTTTTTCTAACTCTCTTTCTCATTTCAGAGTTCAAACTCTGGGCTTTCGACTTATTTGACAACCTTGAGTCATATCCCCAGGCCTGGCTTTTGGTTATTTTGGAGATGAGGTGTCTAGAACTTTGCTAGGGTTGTTCTTGACATATGATCCTTCAGATCTCAGTCTCCTGAGAAGACAGGATTACAGGTTTAGCCCCCAGCACTTAGTTCTTTGTTAATTTTTTTGTTTATGATTTATTAATAATGCAAGTGAAAATTTCATAGGTGGATTCAATATACTTTAGCAAGCTTACTTCCTTTATTACATTCCTTAGATCTACCCCTCCTCACTTTTCAATCAATATTTGATGGATTTCATTATTCTGTCTTCATACACATGTAATATATTTTTTGATTATCTTTACCTCCCAGCACCCTCTTCTTTTCCTTCCTCCTTCTGTGGGTGCCTCCTCTGTACCCTTTTTACATTCAGGTCCCATTCTTATTGTTATTTAAAAAATATTAGATACAGATTCCATATACGAACAAAAACATGTGATATTTAACTTTTCAGCTTGGCTTATTTCTCTCAGGATTATAATCTCCATCTCCAATTCCATTTCTTACAAATGGCATGATTCCATCCTTCTTTGTGGCTGAATAATATCCCATTGTGCCTATTTTGCACATTTTATTTCCATAGCTTGGATATTGAGACTAGTGTTATGATTAAATTTAGGCATGCCTGTGTTTCTACTATACATTGACTTAGTCTCTTTAGGATATAGGCCCAAGAGTACTATATAACAGGGGCATATAGCAGGATTATTTTTAGTTTTTTCACGAATCTCCATACTGATTTCCATAGTGGTTGTGGTAGTTTATATTCTCACTTTAAGTATATGAAGGTTTCTTCCCTGACCTTCCTCCTCTTTCCCTCTACCCCTTCTGCTCCCTGAATCCTTGCCAGCATTTATTGTTGATGATGGCCATTCTGATAGGTGAAATGGTGTCATTTTGACTTGCATTTCTTCAAGGATATCAAACTTCCTTTCTTGTTTCCAATGTAAAGTTGGAATGACTGTTGGTAGCACACTTTGATTATTTGCCTAATAAGAATATAGAGATGTTTTTTATGTTTAAGGATAGTCCGCCTAACTTACATGGTCTGTTTGGGTCTTGAATATCCCAAAGAGGACATTACATTATTCACATTTTTAGACTACCATCAACAGCCAGTGTTTGGTACTTCAGAAGGGAAAAAAATCTTCCCATTAATGCCTTTCTGCTTGTGGAATGAGAACAAATATCTGCATGTCTTTAGTTTTCTTTATGCTACATATTAATTCAAGACCCAGGTAATGCAGAGCTCCTGCCTGAGTTCAGGCTGTCACAACAGTTATCATGGGCTGAGTGGCTGAAACAATACACATTTCTTCACCAGGCAGGCTGGACGTCTAAGATCAGAGTAGAAACCATCTGGCTTGTGGTGAGGGCCTCTTCCTAGTTGCTAGAGGGCTGTGTGTATGTGTCCACATGGAGGTAAAAAGCTAGCTCTCTGGACTTTCTTTCAGATGACACTAATCTCTTTAATGATGTTTCTACTCTCATGGTCTCTACTAAGTTCCTGAAGAAATTTTTTTTTGGGGGTGTGTGTGGGTTCTGATCACAATCATTCAGTTTACAATAGCTCCCAAAGAAAGTTTTTTTCCCCTTCTTGTTGATTTATTTGCTTCTCTATTTTGGACTTTAACCATGGCAATCAATAAAAATCAGTAAAAAATTACTTCCATTATCATCATTCTACTTATTATTACTCAGTGGTAGATTAAATTGTGTCTTGATCCATTTTGTTGCTATAACCAAGTATCCAAGGCTTAGTAATTTATATAAAGATAACAGGTTTACTTAGGCCATTGCTCTGAGGTACAGAGAGTATGGTACTAGCATTTGTTCGGTTTCTGTTGGGGGCCAGTTGCACAAGCAATCAGAGGACAGAGGAGAAAGCAAGTGGGAACTGAGGAATCTGAACTTGCTGTATAACATCCTGCCTTCATGGAGACTTGCCAATTCTTGCAGAAACTACATTAATCCATCGAAGAGGTTCCCTGCTTTGTGATTTCTGTGCTTTATAAAAGCTCTATCACCTCTCAAAAACATCACACCAGAACCAGCTTCCACATGAGTAGCTGTTGTGGTGAGTGGGGTGCTTATCATCTTCTGGGACTCCCCCACAGCTTTTGTCTATTATATTATCTGCTACAGCCATTAATGCATCTGCCTGGGGTCTCGCCCATCCAAGATCATTCTCTTCTTGCTCTTGTCCTTAACCGTGGGTTTGCTTCTCATGATGACAGCTCTTATTTAAGACACTGCAGAAGGTGCTTGTTCATACTTGTACTCACCAGACACTATGTCAAAAAGGAACAGGGATATCTTATGGGTGAGGACAGGAGGGAAAGAACGGGAGACAGCGACAGAAGGGGAAAAATGGTTCAAAAAGAATTGTGCCAATTATACCCGATTCATGTAACTGTAACCTCTCTGTATATGAACTATACAAAAACAATTTTAAAAAAAGACTGAAGAAGGTAGATTACCTTCTTCCACTTTAGAATATCTTTCACCAAAAAGCACAAAACAGGTGTGTTCAACACCTTCCCCACCCCCATCCTCATCCCCCTGGAGAAGCAGAACCCAGCGAAGAGGTGAGGTTCAAGTCTAAACTATAGGAATTCTGTGGTTAGCAGAATTCCTTCTGGATGAGCAAAGGCCAGCCTTTGTTCTAGTCAAGCCTTCAACTGATTGGATGATAACTAGCCACTTTGTGAAGATAGTTTACTTTACATGAGGATTTACTAGTTTACACAATGATCTAAAAAGAAAACTCAAACAATGCAAACAAAATAACAAACAAACAAGAACATATCACAGAAATGCCCAGAATAATGTGTAGGAGACTGTAGACAACTGGTGAAGTTGACAACATAACACAGCTCACACAGCAGTTCTCCCTCAGGGCAGGCTGAACAAGCCCCTATGAGAAAAAGGTGGGTTCCGATTTCAGCTTGTTCTTTATGGCTGTCCTAGGAGGTCCTGGGCTTGGGGAGTGCCAGAATGTGGCTCTGAGATGGGCTTCTCTCACCGTTCTAGTCTTAGTCTGTTGCAATGTGCCATTCTGGGTTTCCTTTGGGGAAACATATAGATTTGTCTTCACGGTGACCTGAGCTATCTGCATGATTTGCAGATCTGCATCTACTTCCCAGGTGCACCTGTGTTCATGGGAAATGCAGGAGTGAGCCTTGGAAAGGACTGGATGTCATTGAAGGAAGCTGCATTTGTCTCAAGGCACCTCAGAGAAGCCATTGTGGATCCTCACCACAGTGGGGGGAGCGAAGATGTAGGAAATGGTCCTCAGTCTCAGGGGTGAAGTATTTTACTAGGATGCCTTAATCACTGCTCTTTTCACTATGGACTATAAAGGACAACAACTTCAATGTCATAAATTCAAAGATAAAGAGTATCATCCCAACTTGGTCCTAGAACACAACTTGTCTGGAGAAACATAATGACCAGCATATAGGGGTAAGAGTGTATTCTACTAATAAACATTGCATTATTTATTCAAGACTTGTAGATTTCCACATTTCACAAAACTGGGATATTGCCCTCAAAAGCTACAATGTATTGTCTGATAGTTTTAGAATATCCCACAAGACATGCATGAAAAACCACCTAATCCTTTGTCTTTTGCAGAAGAAAACTTTGTATTTCCTGGTAAATAGCTCTATGAATTCAGTTGTCTAAGCATGGAAAGGCAAGCTAAAGAACTTTGTGAATGATGCTTGGAATTTAAATCTAGCCACATCTAGCTTAAGATGTCTGCTTGCAATGGGGAGAATAAATATGCTCCCTGGAACTCACCAGATTTAATGTTCACTTTTGACAGACTATTTCAAGCTGAACAAATACCCCCGCCCTGCCCCCCACAGGACAGAGTGATACCAAGGATAAAAAAGAAAACATGGAGGTTGATTCTTCTTCTCCTGTGGCCTCTCTTTTAGGATTTTTTCCACTTCACTTTTGTGTTATGTGCCTTTTGCTATGTCAAACCTAGCAGAGTGCTTGGTAAATGGAAGACTCTGTATGAGTTATTTGAATGAATAAGTCACTGAATAGCCAAGGAAAAATAGCCAAAGCACAAAAATTCTGCAGGATTTTAAACAAAAAAGAGCTAGATATTCCTTGCATTTCCCCTGGCTTGCAGGTGGATGTTGTTTTCACATCTGTGGCCAACTGCTTGAAATTTAACTTCAATTCTGTTAAGGCCTGTTGTTTCTCTTTAAACATTAGCCAAGATTTTCATATATCCTATAGATTGCTTGTGACTATAAAAATATCAACATTCTAAACTTCTCTGTAATTGAGGGTAAATCAAAGCCTTCAAGAAGTGATCTCAGTCTGTGCTCCTTCTCAGCTTATTTTTCTTATACTAGGAAAGGATGCTGTTAAAAATGAAAAATTCATAACAGCAAAATTTGCATTTGCTAGGCAGCTGTCTGCTGTGATTTGTAAGAACATATGTCTTTTCTATAGTTTATACAACAAATGGAAAATTTGCAAGTTGTTTTCTGGGCTCATATTGTTTGTTTGGTCCATGAAGTTAACTGAATTAGTGCAGATGAGATTACATGAGAAAGAGCCATTTTCAAAGAGAATTTCAGACAGAAAGTATGATTAGATACTTTCTGATAGTCATAAAATAATGATTTCAGTGTAAAAGCATGAGATCAAGGTCAAGAATTTTTTAAGAAGTTTTTTTTTTGTATTTTCAATGATTGAATTCACTTTGTCAGTTTTTAAAAAATTAATGAGTAGTGGTATCTAGTTTATCCACAACTTCTGTGGCTTTATTATATTTTTGTTTTCATATATCTTTGTTGTAATTAATGATGGAGATTCCTAAATTCTAAACCTAATCACATAATTGTAAATATTATTTGAACCAGTAGAATCTAAGATTATTTTAATTTCTGAGTAGAAATATTGAATTGAGGGAAAGAATATTTTTCATATGTTAGAGTCACAAAACTGATTTGGTTGTCAGAAGAAAAATTAGATGTATATGTGTATATGCATAAGCATGACTGTGTGTGTGTGTATATATATATGAATAGAGAATTATTAGAATAGAGAACATTAATAGAGAATTATTAGAATCATGATTTTCTTGGTGGGGAGAATATTTCAGTATTCTTGTGGATTTCCCTCCATTGTCCATTGAAATAGGGGCAGTTTGGACTATCAATTAGAAAGTGTTACTTTTCTCAACAATTAGTGCTCAGTGGTTTGCTAGTGCAGAAATTTGAGGCTGACAATGGCTTTAATAGATTGTTTTGTGGAAATAATAATTACAGCCTCAGTTTGCTGAAGGTCAGAATTTGCTGTTCTGCTGTATGCTAGCTTCTGCTAAGCAACTTGTCCATAGGGTTCTACATTTAATCTCTATCATGATGGCTTACTAAGTGGCTCTAATCTTCTAGGGCTGACAGGTGAAGAAACTGAGCCTGCAAGACAATAAGTGTTCTATCCAAGTTCATAGAACTGATAAGTTCTTTTTCTCTCCATTTGAACTTTGGAATGAATTTGCCCTTCTCCATCTTGTTGACATTTTTTTTTACTGAAATATACACTTTGTACACTTCTAGGAAGTTCATCTATTTGAATAATGCAGCTATCACAAATACCCATCATTCTAAAACATTTTAAATTGAAATTATTCATTACTGAGTTTAGAGGTAAGCTGTAGACACCCAGGGTTCAAAATCAAGACACAAAAAAGCTTGCAATGAAAACAAGTCTTGGTTCCCTTCTTATTCCCAAGCCCACAAAGCCCTCTTAGCAACAGCCACATGACCTGTTTCTTGAGTGTATTCTGTACATGAAAACACACAGGCAGACAGGCATAACAGACAGAGACATACTGCCCGCTCCCAGTCCTTCACAGGTAAATGTTATTGTAAGCATAGTGACCTCATAGCTAGGTGTTTTATGCATTCCTTAACAATTGTCACGGTGCTCCTGGAAGACCTCACACAGTCCTCACTGCATACCGATAAGTCTGATAGGCCTGTCAGTACCAAAGTTGTCCAGAGAAGTGTACAGCACCTCACAAATGTATAGGTGGTGTGTACTGGGTTTGGTTTGCAGGGGACAGAGAAGGGACAGATATTCTCTCCATCCTACAGATCCGTGTTCTGAAGAGGGGAGTAGCTCGATTACTTACTCAACTCAGCTGTTAAATTATATGGGTTCATATAAGAAGAATCCAAACTGAATACCTGAAATAGAGTGATTGGGTCTGGCTGGCTCCATCTTGGCCAGGGTCTGGCATCTTCTTCATGGTGGGGGAAGGTGAAGCCATCATCTCCCAGGTGATGGGTATACCTGAAACCTGAATCCCCACTGCAGGGGGAGGTACTTGGCTGGTAGGTAACTAAACCTGTCAGTCCAGTGCCTTGGACTAGGCATTTCCTGTGACCCTGACCTCTGACCTGACCCTGCTTAGGCCTGGACCATCTCAGGTACCAGGACACCAAATAATATGTCTCTGTGCTCATGTCCTGTCTCCTATCTCCTAGGTCTTCTCTGGTCACAGTGGTGTACCAATTCATCTCTCCATTGGAGTTGAATTGGTTTGTTGGTATTGTTTTGGTTCTGTCTTTCCTCTCTAGTCTTCATGGCTCAGTTTCCTAACAGTGTTAAGTATATTTGCTGGTTGCTGGTCTTTGAGACAGGAGTCCATCATGTAATTGCTGGCCTTTTAATAAAGACTCCAAGATTCGACTTCTCAAAATGTGGCTTCTTTGTTTTCTCACCTTACAGCAACCCTGTCCCAGGTGAAGGATAAAGACAATGATAAAACGAGCATCAGAGCGGGAAAGCATACATGACAGAGAACTGAGATAAATATACAGATGAATGCGGCAAAATCTGAAATTAAAAAGCATGCTTGATGTATAAACACAGCTTTAAGGATCAACCATCAAAAAATGCATGCAAAAAGGGAAAAATAGTCTCACTGGACATAACTGGAACAGCTTAGCCCATTCCCACCTCTTAATTCCTCTGAAGAACAATTCCTGCCACCAGGAAAAGAAAAGCTCTTAGATGTAGAAAGCAAAACCTTATCAGGACAGATGCTCAGCTTTTAGGAAACAATTTGGATGCAGGGAAAAAAATAATCTCATTTCCCCATGATGTGGCAGCAGAGAATAGATAAAAAAGCATCTGACAGAGGAGCCCAGCAGGGGGCTACACATAGGAGAATTTTCACATTCAGAGACTGGAGAGAGAAGAGCAGGCAACTCAGTGACAGGCAGAAGAATGCTGTGTATGTTTTCTCTGTATTAACCTTAGCCAGGGCTCTAAGACATTCACCATCTTATACAATCGCTGCCCAGGTTTTGAGCTGTTTATTTCTTCTTTTCAGTGTGGGGAAGGCATGGCTGTCATCCAAGCTTCAAAGTTTTGCATGCACACCCTACATCATCCATGCACACATTCTCTAACGTATCTCATATAGAGATTAAGGATCTAATGCATTGAGTTCCTCTTATAGCAAGATGGGGCTAGGGACCAAAACAACAACAACAACAACAAAATGTGTGGAACATCTTTTTATTTTTAATTCAGTCTTACCTCAAATTGTAAAAGCAGAGGGTAAAATGAATTGTTTCAAAGAAGGCGTTTTCCTTCTCTCGACTCTATGATGAACTCTTTTCTTTTTAAACTGGATTTTAGAACATTCCTTCCCCTAACCTTTGATTTTACAGTTTTTATTGGCAACAAATGATCTTGATATACTCCATGATATCTCCTGGATTTTGTTATTCAGTTTCTTACTGCCTTTTTCTCTTGTAACTAAGGCAGTGTTAATTGTAGCCATGCTTACAATCTGTGATCTTTTGGAATTCTGTTCTTAGATCTGTGATCATTCATACCCATTCCTCAGAGAATCCTTCTTCAGTTTTTCTCTAAGTCTTGTCTTGCTTATGCGATTGGGTGTTGATTACCTTTGGTTCACACAGAAATATCCACGTGCATGTATACTTCTTTCTGTCTTATGGCTCAAAGGAGGTAAAAGAGCTTAAAAAAAAGATGATTTGCCAAATAGAGAAAATATGAACCACATAACTTTAAGAAGTCTAAGAAAGAAAATAATTGAACTAGATACTACACAAGTCAATCGCATGATGTGAGGCCTGTAGGCTTGACATTAAGCTCCATCACTGTCCAAAGCAAAGAAAATACCATCCTGAGCTTCACAAGGCTGAAAATTTGGACGTAGCGGTTACTATAAGGAAGGACAGTTCTTCTGGACAGTCAGTTCTGAGAGAAATCTCTCGAATGTGAAGTATATTAGATGATATTAAGAAATACCTTATGATCTTCACACACTAATTTCCAAAAACATACTTTAATATAGGATGACAGCTTGTTACCCAAAGGTAATTCAGTTAATTCCAGGCTAGCAGGGAACCAATCCTGATTCTCAACTGCAATTGGTCTCCTCTTTTGGGATGAGGATTTCTTAATTCTATCTTGGATAGCAATAATGAAATAATTCACTTCAATTAAGATCATTTAAATTTCAAGGAGCTTTTTTTGGTCATTTCAATGAAATAACATAAGGTAGTACAGGACCTGGCACAGAGTAGGAAGTAGAAGAGAAACTAAGGCTTTTAGAACTTAGAAAATGGCTCTGTTGTAGGCTTGCCATCTAAGTTCTAATAGCCTTAGTTTCTTTGCAATAAAATCAAGACAGTACCCAACGAATGAATTAATGCTAAGGAGAAAATGAAATAAGGCAGTGGTGGATGGTAGTGGTAGGTGGCTAGGTGTAGCCATGTTAAAATGAATAGTAAGGAGATGAAAATTGAGTGGCAAAGAGGATTCTGAGCAAGAATATTTCAGGTAAAGGGAAGAGTAGCACAAAGGCCAAGGTAGAAACAAGTGGGCTACGTGTGGACAATGTGATGGTAGATAGCACTGTGCCCCTGAAGAACAAGAATGAGGGAGGGAGGGAGAGAGACCATCTCAAACTATCTATGGTAAGGCATTTTTCAAAGACAATTTTCAGTCATAGATCAGCATGTGACCCAAATAAATGCGGATGACCATATTGCAACTTGAGTCACATGGTGAAAATTAGATAATCCCTTAACAGCACCCTTCCCACTTTAAGGAGAGGACTGATCACGTGCTCAAAGGTGTGACAATGTTTAGTCAATGGGAACATTACTACATGCTGGCTTTTATTTTCCTGCCCTGTACTGGTCTTTTTTATTTTTGGGTCCAGTTGTGGGGCCTGAACTCTGGGCCTGGGCGCTGTCCCTCAGCTCTTCAGCTCAAGACTAGCACTCTACCACTTGAGCCACAGCGCCACTTCCAGCTTTTTTCTTATGTGGTGCTGAGGAATCGAACCCAGGGCCTCATGCATGCAAGGCAAGCGCTCTACCACTGAGCCACCTTCCCAGCCCCTGTACTGGTCTTGACAGAGACCAGGAACGTGCTGTGGACCATGCTTTGAGTAGCGCATGCAGGAACCTCAGGGTTTACTGTATGTACACTGGAAAACTTTGTGAGGGAAAGGAGAAGGAGAAGAATGAAAGATTTAAGGACTAATGGAGAAGACTGGTGGTGGAAAATTGGAGGAGACAGGAAAAATTCTGCCTTGAGTCCATGAAGCAAGAGCTGTTCAGACCCCCAAGGGAACTAGTCAGGCTACAAGTGAGGCCAGAACTAGAGTCATAACAGCCTGCATTAAAGCCTCAGGAAGCTGTTATGGAGCACAAATCTTAATGATAATAAAGGAATTTCAGGAGCTAGGCCTTGGGATGTTCTGCTGTGAGAGCTTACATCCAAAACTGTAATTACAATGTTCATCAAAGTCCAAAGCTTCATAAAACCCGGAATAGACACCTGTGGTGTTACCAGGCTGGCTTGAAGTCACACTCTATAAACATCCATGGATTGAATGCATGAGGTCCAAAATGCCCATCCAACTCTGAGGTACTATGATTCTAGCATTCAAGTTTCCATCTGTGATATGATGGGTTGAATGATATCCATTCCCCCTACCTCCCCCCAAGATACACCCTAAATCCTGTAAATGTACCTTTATTTGGAAAAAGAGGTCTCCGTTGCACATGTGATTGCATTACAAATCTTAAACTGACTTCTGGATTATTCAAATGGTCCTTAATCCCATGACATTTCTTGGAAGAGACAGAAATGGAGAAGCACTACCAAAGAGAAGATGCCCTCTACCTATGGTAGAGATTAGAATGTCTAGATTCAAGTCAAGAAAGCCAAGGACTTTCTGGAAGCCACCAGAGGCCAGAAAGAGCAAGTAATCTCTTGGGAGGGCACACACACACACACACACACACACACACACACACACACACACACACACCATGCCCACACCTTGATATCAGACTTCAAGCCTCCAGAATGACAAAAATAGAGATTTCTGTTCTTTGAAGTTATCCAAGTTAGAGCAATTTGTTATAGCACCCTGAGGAGGCAAATGTCTCTTTATATCTTAGCTGATGGGGCTGCATAATTTCTGTCTGTACCATTGTGTCATTCTCATTCAGTGGTTTATGATTCTGGCTGCATAGTAAAACCATCCAGAAACCTTGTGAAAAGGCTGATGTGTGGAGCACCCCTCAGAGATTCTGAGGCCAAGAAGTAAGATCCACTGTCAAATTAGTCACCGGCATTTACTATCACGAGGGTACCACAAGGATACATGGTATGGGCACACCCAGATACCTTAAAAAAAGCCTTTAAGAAATTTCTTTGAAATTAACATTAAGTACGTCTATGTAGAAATCATTCTTTGAAAAGCTAGCTGAAGCAGTTTCAGATGGGCTGTCTGTCAGATCCTGAGGTATTATGACAGTTCTGTTTCCACCATAAACAGAGGCTCTGATGAGTGACCTTGGTACCCACTGGGCACTCATCTTGCTTCATCCCAAAGCATCTGGGAGACACTAGTCTACAGACTACATCATACCTAACTGGAACATAAAGCAAAAGATGCACTTGTCATTTCTTACTCCAAACTGTCCCGTTGGTCTCCAGACAACCAGATCATGACAGTTGTGAGGTTCTGGTGGCATGCACTGCACATGAATGAATGAAAAGAAACCTGCTGTATAGATGTGCTGAATGGGAGAAGAGCAAGTCATTAGGCAGAGGGAAGAGAAATGTCATGGTAGAACAAAGCAGTTCCTTGTCCACCAGTCCTAAGTCAATGTTGCTTTATTTTTGAAGTTGTATGACCTCCCGTAGTGGTCGTTCTTGCACGTCAGTGAGCAGTCATGAGGCAAAGTAGCTAGCGATGTGTGCTCCCGTGTAAAGGGCCTTTGATGAAGGGCTCACTGCATCTATTGACTCGCTGGGAAGTCTGAGGTCACAGGCTTGGCTGGAGCACATGAGCCCAATAAAGAGGGTGGTTTTACCCTCCTGAAACAAAGCCAGGAACTTTATCTGCTCCATTGTGCACTTTGGGTCATGTGCTAACAATGAGGATTTCTCTAGCTATAATTCCCCTAATGACGGCTTCTCCCAGCTTTTCCAAAACCCCTACCAGGCCCCATGACTTGGCAAACCAGACAGAATAAAGGCAGCACGGCGTTTGGCTTTTGAACTAGTTCAAGGCAATTAAAGTCAAGGGCTAAAGAGGGAAAGAGGAGGCTTAGAAATACCAGCATAATAAGCAGTAAGACTGGAGTGTTCTGTAAATTAACTAAATTAGACAAAGCCTGATTTAAAGGTGGAGGAGAGATGGCAAGAAGCATTATCCTCATTAAATTTGGCTGTTAGAGGCGTTTCTTACGAAATTAAATCTGTGTTAGTTATTTGAATTGCATAAAATAGTGTGTGCATGTGCAGGTACCCATGTGCACATGTGTAGATTCTGTGATTTTTGTGGGGATTTTGAAAGGAGAGGAATAGAATGCAAAGAAACTAACACAAAAAGAAAAAAAAATAGACGAGTGAATGAATGCCCAAGAACTTAAGAAGAGGAGAAAAGCCAGACCTAAGTCAGGAGGAGAGGCTGAGCAAGTTTTCTCAGCCATTCAGCCATGAGTCCTGTGCAGTGGGGGCTTCTGTTTGCTTGCTTGGGTTATGGAAGTCTACTGGGAGCCTGGGCACAGTTTCCCCGGGTCTGTATGACCTTGAGCAGCCTGGTGAGCAAGGAGTGCTGCCCACCCCTGGGTGTGGAGCCAGCCAATATCTGTGGCTCTCAGGAGGGTCGGGGGCAGTGCACGGAGGTTCAAGCGGACACCAGGCCCTGGAGTGGCCCTTATGTCCTGCGAAACCAGGATGATCGTGAGCAGTGGCCCAGAAAGTTCTTCAACCGGACATGCAAGTGCACAGGTGAGGCTCCTTCGGGCAGATCTAGCCCACACCCTGAGCTTAGTCTTGGCTGGGAAAACAGCCCTTTCGAAGGGAGAGATGAGACTGTTGACAGAGACTATTAGCCTAGGCTTTGAAAAGCCAGCCTGTTGTGTTTTTGGTAGCAAGTGTGTCAGGAAGGCTGAGATCCTGGTTATTTATATTCTTCCCATCCTCCTGTACACTTAGCTTTGAAAATGAAATAGCTATTACCTGGGCCAAGCCCGGTTTCATGAACGTGTGCCAACATACCTTTGACTTGCTTATTGGAAGGGGGAGGCTAAAGGCCTAGAGTGTGCTTTGAAAATAGAACAAGTCCTTTCAAGACGAGTAGGGTGCACTGCCCTGCCATGGGTTTGCACTTGCTGGGCATGGGTGGGAGCGGTTTGCCTGGCCAAGACGGAAGGCAGGTGCTCTGCAGCCCTGGCCTCGGCATTTCTCAGGGTTTGGACAAACCTCAACCAGGACCCATCATCCTCGTTAACAGGAAGAGTTAGCAATGCTTCTGCCACCATTGGGGAGACAGACAAGCAGCTTCCTCCATCAAGTCGGAAGGAAGGCTGTTGTTCAGTTACAAATTGCCTGGGTTCCTTGTCTGAATTGGAAGTGGGCATTGCAAAATTTGCTCTGTGTCCTTCCTTGGGATTCTGGTCTCTCTTTCCACCTATTTTTTGTTTAATCTTATTTATTTATTTATTTTATCTGGTTGCATGTCTTATGTCTCTGCTCTTCTGAGCATATGCAAATAATCCTCTCCAATCAATCTGGCTCCTTTTTGGCTTCCAGTAGCTGTGTAGAGCAGTGATAAAGGCTGGCAGGACATTTGAAAGACAAAACCCCCCCATAGGTAGCAGCTTCACTAAATCCTGGTTCTTTGGTAGCTGGCTGTCTTACTTCCATCCTCATATTCTCATATGATGCTAGAACTAAGGAGAAATGGTAAAATGTTACCAAGAGAAGATATAAGAATGACATTAGATTTTCTTTTCAATGCTAAAGCTCTGGATTTATAATCATTATGTGTGCACATATGTGTTATAAATAAGTAATTTGTTATTACTTATTTATTTTGTGGTGCTGAGGATTGAACCCAAGACCTCACCTATGCTAGCCAAGGACTGAACCACTGAACTACATCCCTAGCCTTTGCAGTTATATTTTCAATGATGTGAGTCACAGAGATTTTTTTCAGTCCTACTTTTGCCCTAGGTACTTCTTGTGACAAATGTTTTCATAACACATTGACCATATTTATTTTTTCCCCAAGATATTAAGCACTTGCTTCTATAGATATTCTCTTACAAGGTTTCCTGGGTTCTTAGCCTATGAACGCAGCAGATTTCCTAATACTTGTACAGGGGAAACCACACTAACATGCTACTCCTTTGTATTAAGCTCCCGAGCACTTCTATTGTAATTGTTTTCCATGTTAATGGATGATAAAATGCCACGACATTCAAAAAGTTGGACATCTCCTTTTATAGATTTCTGGGTGAAAAGGTTTTAGTGATTCAGAGATTAATGGTAACTTTTCCTGTCCCTAGCTCCTTTCTGTTTCAAATCTGCATTGCACATCCTATCTCATTTTTTAAGTGATGGCACAGTAATTATAGAACATGCAGGTTCTCATTTGGATACATCTGCCCTTGCATAAAATATACTTTGATTTACCACCACACATGTATTTTTTAAAAGGCAAGAATAGGAAGAGCCAGACAATGGCAGAATAGAAGGGGTACTTGTTAAATATCAAATCACTTTTGCCAAAGGAATGTTTATAAATTTTCTCCCACTTATAAGCAATCTACCTTAGAACAAAACTCATTATACCTTATTCAAAAGACTATGAGACGGTAATAGATCACATCCTGTAAGTGCCACTATATACCCACTGCACTGCATATCCACGGAAGCTGGGCTTCCTCATCACTGCATGTGTTCTTCATCGTTAGCCATGTTCCTGGCCAGGCTGAGCCTGCAGGTCCTTCCTGTGATTTCTCTATGTAATTGGCTAGATTCACTCAGTATCTCTTTTATTTTTTAAATTCATACCAAATTTTTGTGTCCATGTGGGTTTTTTTAAGTCACTTAAATTTTGCTGTACAGTAACTTTAATTTAATAGACCATTGTTTATTCTCCCTAGCTTTAGTGATGTATGCTTGCCTTCGAAATACTTCATTTAGTAGATTCAGTTTCCTGAGTTTGGACCCAGGTTTATCTCTGAGTTGCTGTCACCACAATCATGGTAATAGCCAGCGTCTCCACATCTCCAAAGATTCCTTGTATCTTATTTTTTTTTAAAAAGTCTTTTCTTTGTCAGTAGTGAGGCCTGAACTCTGGGCCTGGGCACTGTCCCTCAGCTCTTCAGCTCAAGGTGAGCAATCTAACACTTGAGCCACAGCGCCACTTCCAGCTTTTTCTGCTAATGTGGTGCTGAGGAATCTAACCCAGGGCCTCATGCATGCAAGGTAAGAACTCTACCACTGAGCCACTTTCCCAACCCGCCCCCCTTTTTTTTCTGGGCCATCAAGCTATTGATAGCCCTCACTTTTGTTACTGCACTGAAGAAACAGTAAAAGTAACTTCAGCCTCATAAATGAAAGGCAAGTGCAAACACTGATATGAAAAAAAAAAAACCTAAATAATATATTTCAATTCCCTGTAGAACACTTCTTTATTTTCTATAGAGATAATTTTTTTAAAAGATTGCTGAACTTAATTGTCAGGCTAAGCTGTGTTTCAGGAGACTTTGGCATTCACTATTTACCATTTAAAGCATTGCCAGTTGGCATTTATGAGAATATGACAGTTGCAGCTGTGTCTCTGGACTTTTGGAAACAAAACAAAACCAAACCTTGAGCACCAAATAGTTTTGAACAGTTGGCTGAGAAGTTCTTGTTTGTACAAGTGACTAACTGCCTCTATTTTCCAATCTCTGAAATGGGGATAATGGTGAAACCACACTTGTAAAATCTTTTTTGAGCTCTGTAGATGAAAGGACCTATGTGAGTATAAAGTATTGTTATTAAAATAATAGAATCTCTAATTAAAAGGAATAGGCCATTTAGAGTTCCTTGTAAATTCACTAATCACTGGCCGTTATTTAGTCTAATAACTTTCTGAGTTTGAGCTGATGTTATGCATGTGGGCACATGTGATGTTTAGCTGTTCTCTTTTTCTTTATCCCAGCCCTAAGTCAGGTGAGGACTCAGACTCTAAATTTATTTTTTTCTCAAGGAGATAGATTGCTATCCTTGATTTTAAGTCCCCCTCTCTCTATTTCCCAGTAACCAAACCTCATTCTTTCTTAACTATCCCACTTATGAACTGAAAATTCGGATACTTTCTTAGCATTAGTTAAGCAATGTGTTGAAGACATTGCTTGGTCTTTGAAAGTTCCTTGTTCTCCACAGTTGTGAAGGGTTTCTGGTCTTGGGAGTCAGTGTTCATTGTTGTCATCTCTCATCCCTCAGAGATGGGTATATTTCAATGTTCACTTCCTACAGTTAGATGAGTGGGTGTCTTCTCGCACAATGCACAATGCCCACACCTTCTTTTCCCCTTGACTTGGACACTGTGCCTTGTTTGCACTTATATCCCACTGGGCCTGATGCCTTGGATGTAAGTTTTCATTGTTTCTTTTCCTTTCCTTTCCACCCATTCAATCAGCATTGATTTAGCACTGATTGTATTAAGCTGTGTGAGAGGCAAAGAATAACATGCTTTGTGAGTGTGTTCAGTGTAGTGATAGGTGAAGTGGAGAGGAAAAGAAATCATTGCTTTCCTATTTGAAAAGTACTGACAACAATAATGCTAGCGCTAGCTTACGATTTTGCACGTTCCCTTGTCTTAATGTGCTTGAAATGGGCGTCTGACCATAATATGGAAGGCTCTGAGAGGTTAAGTGCAAAGTTCGTCAGTGTGGAAACTTCTCTGAATGCACAGAAGGCTCTGTAGCCATGGAGGAAGGCCTGTTGAAATTTTGTTTTTCCAAGACTGTATTTATTATTATTATTATTTAGAGCAGTTTCAGGTTGACAGCAAAAGTGAAACAAAAGTACAGAGAACAAAAGTACAGAGCTGGTGGCTCACACCTGTAAACTTAGCTACTCAGGAGGCTGAGATCTGAGTACTGAGGTTTGAAGCCAGCCCCAACAGGAAAGTCTGTGAAACATATATCTCTAATTAACTAGCAAAAAGCTGGAAGTGGAAGTGTAGCTCAAGTATTGGAACACCAACCTTGAGTGGAAAAGCTAAGCAAGATGCAAAGCCTGGAGTTCAAGCCCCCCAATATGTTGCAAATGAACTTTACAACTTGGAGTATGAGGGAGAGTTGGAGGGGAAAAAAACAAGGGTGGGGATAACAATGTTGGACAAGAAATATACTCGTTACCTTATATATGTAACTGTAACCCTTCTGTATATCACCTTGAAAATAAAAATTAAATTAAAAAAAGACAAAAAAGCCCCATTACTTTCACATACACACACCCACACACACATGTTCACACACATACACATACACACACAGTGTAGCACAGAGAACCCCTCATACTTCCTACCACATGCCACCACTGGACATACAGCTTCCCCAGATACTGCACTAAGGTACATGTTTAGTATACTGTTTGTTGAAGGAATAAATGAGGGAGACAATTAGTTATTGATAATTTTGTTTCTATCAAGCAAAACAAACCATAATAGAGGAAGTAGTTTAGTCTTGAAGTTTATGGCATTAACTATGAATTATTCAATTTGAATAATGAGGCTCCCAAATTTAAAAATAGACTTTATGCCTTTGAATATAGGAATGTATCAAATTTATTATTATAACATTAGAAGTGTTATTCCCTAGTATTTAAAAAATATTTGAGCTGCTTGGGATTCACAGCAAAAAATATGAATCTGAGTCTGGAAGTAGATTTTTTTTTTCTTTTTACTTTTGTTTCCTATGTTACTGAAGCAGGAAAATACAAGCAATTCATTTAAGTGTAGATAAAAGCTAGATGTTGGTGGCTAATGCCCGTAAGCCTAGCTACTCAGGAGACTGGTTTAAAATCAGCCTGTGCAAGAAAATCCATGAGACTCTTACCTCCAATTAACCACGAACAAACAAACAAACAAACAGAAAAAGTTAAAGCTCAGGGACAGCACCCAAGTCGTTTTAAGCTCTGGGACCAGCTGCAAAAAAAGTTTAAATACTTTGCATGTTACAAAGGAGCCCAATATGCAATCAATTATTGTTCCTTGAGCTCATCCTACCTATTGTATTTTTATTTACTTTTTGTTGTTGTTGTTCTCGGGGCTTGAACTAGGGGCTTGGGTGCTGTCCCTAAAGCGCTTTTGCTCAAGGCTAGCACTCTACCACTTTGAGCCACAGCACCACTTCTGGTTTTCTGTTGGTTAACTGGAGATAAGATTGTCATGGACTTTCCTGCCTGGGTTGGCTTTGAACCCCAATCCTCAGTTCTCAGCCTCCTGAGTGGCTAGGATTACAGATGTGCCTTTTGTATTTTTAATGAAAATTTCTTTGGCCATCAAACAATCTGGTGCCATTGGCTCAAATCTGTAATCTTGGCCACTGAGGAAGCAGAGATCTGAGGATTGCTGTTAGAATCCATCCCAGACAGAAATGTCTGAAAGACTATTTTCAAATAGAGTCTAGCAAAAAGCTAGACTGGTGGTGTGGCTCAAGTAATAGAGCACGAGCTGCGAGTAAGAAAGCCAAGCAACAGCATAAGTCTCTGAAGCAGTAGCATGTATTATTCCCTACCTGCTTTATATTTCCATCATTCATTCGATACATTCACTGCATACAAGGCCAAGCCCAGGCATCTGTTGTGAGTTAGCTCCCTGGGTTATGTATAGAGTTTATAAGTCCAGCAGTTGGTATGACAAATGTGAATGTAAGGGGGATTAAGAGGTGAGTATAGCTCAGGCCCAGCTGACTCTGACATGTAGAACAGGGGCATTGATCATTGGCAGAGGGCTTGCATAGCATGCATGAAGCCCTGGCTTCCATCTCCAACATTGCAAAATGCCATAAAGAGGATCCATCATGAGGTTTAAAGAGGGAGCAGGTAGCCCAGGCCGGAGGAGTTTAGGAAGAAAGGCTAAGAAGGTGGGGGGAGAAGTCAAAGGCACATTGAAAGACTGAACTATTGAAAGCCAACCTGGGATATCTTAGAAGTGGATAGCACTAGTCCTGGTCCCTTGGGCATTGACAAATCAAGGACACAGAGTGGCTGCCAGTGAAACTTGCAGGAATTTTTTTCACTTGCTCAGGTGGTGGCAGCTAATTCACCTTTACGACCTGCCAGCCTCCATTGATTTTTTTTTTTGTCTTCATGCTGTTTCCTTTGTGAGATAAACCCATGTTTTTGATGCTAGTCTACTTGCATTCCTGGAAGCCTGCTCGTTGATTAATTTTGGTTCCACTGACGCACATGTTCTCTCCCTCTGTAAATCAATGAATGGGCCTGTGCCGGGCCTGGGGACAGCAGGGTTCAGGGGACATCCCAAGCTACTGATCAGTCCAGGGTGGGGCCTGGCAGGGACAATGGATGGACAGATCTGTGACTGTTAAAGAGGCCTTAGAGCATGTGCACTCATCTACTAGGATGACATAACAAATTATCCTGGACTGGGTGACTTAAACAACAAATGTATTTCCTCCTAGCCCTGGAGGCTGAAGTCTAAGAACATCTGTCTACAAGATTGGTTTCTTCTGACACTTCTTTCCCTTTGACTCAGGTGGCCATCTTCTCCCTGAATTCTTCCACAGTCTTATTTTATGTGTGTCTGTGTCTCTCTTCCCTTTCCTTATAAGAACAATAATCATACTGACTAGGACCTTCTTTTACATAATTATCTCTTTCTTAGGCTTTTTTTTTTTTTTGTCATGGGGCTTGAACTCTGGGCTTGGACACTGTCCCTCAGCCTTCAGCTCAAGGTGAGCACTCTACTGCTTGAGCCACAGTGCCACTTCCGGTTTTCCGTGGTTAATTGGAGATAAGGACTTTACTGCCTGGGCTGGCTTTGAACCATGATCCTCAGATCTCAGCCTCCTGAGTTTATGGGAGTGAGCCACCGGTGCCCAGCCATAATGATCTCTTCAATGGCCTGATCTCCAAATATTTATAGTCACAAGTTTCTGGGGGTTTGCACTTGAGTATGTTCATTTCAAAGGGGACACAGTTAAGCCTATAATATTTTGCAGTGCATTTTATAACCGGTTTCTTTACTGGGATTTTTATGGAACTTTCTAATTGGATTTCATGTCTTGTTTCATTGCTGAGATTTCTAGGGAAGCTTCTAGAGCATATCATACCCTGTTTCTTTGTTGGGATTTCTATAGAACTTTCTAGAGCATTTCACGTCCTGTTTCTTTGCTGGGATTATTCCAGGGAAGTTTTTAGTGTTGGCCCTACTTAGATTTCGAGAGGAGACTGGGGGAGAGGAAGTGGACTTTTTTTTTCTTTTTTTCATTTTTGACTTTATTAGCAGAAATTTATTGTCCCACAAAGCAAAAATTCCTCAAAAGAATGACAGGAAAACTGATGAGGAAATACTAAGAACCCTCTTAGGTTCTAAAAATATAATGACTGGGTAGGACTGAGAGTGGGAGATTGTTACAGATCATATTCTTTGTATGTATCTGGCAACTGACTTGCTTTCCTCTATTCTCTTCATTCTTCCCCCAAATTCTAGTTCAGAAACTTGTACCAAACGACATCAAACATCTTTTCTCTCTCCCCCTCCCCCCCCCATTTCTCTCTCCCTTTCTATCAATCAGGAAACTTTGCTGGCTATGATTGTGGAGACTGCAAGTTTGGCTGGTCGGGCTCCAACTGTGACCAAAGGAAACCACTGGTTGTGCGAAGGGACATCCATTCTTTGGCGCCTGAGGAGCGGGAACAGTTCCTGGGTGCACTGGACCTGGCGAAGAGGAGCGTGCACCCCGACTATGTGATCACCACCCAGCACTGGCTGGGCCTGCTTGGGCCCAATGGGACCCAGCCCCAGATCGCCAACTGCAGCATTTATGATTTCTTCGTGTGGCTTCATTATTATTCGGTTAGGGATACATTATTAGGTGGGTTTCCCCTCTCTTGGCTTAAGGCTTACTGCAAAAAATGTGTGATTGGGTGAGGATGTGGGATGGAAAGTCACTTTGACCCAAGTTCATGAACAAGGAAACAACCGACCTCAAGGCAGGAAGTGGCCTGTCTGTCAATGGGTAGAATTACCAAATACTGCCTAAAGTTGGAATGGTGATGTTTGGTCCTGTATGTCGGCTGCAGATGCCTCCGGTTATGTTCTTGGTTCAAAGCCTTAAACTGGCCTCTGTGAAGTTATTAATCCTCAAAGTCATGTTCGGTGAAGTGGAGGCAAATTCCTTTGATTCCAGAAAAAAAAGAACTTCAAATCTGGCCATAGAAACCCTGGGTGACCTTTTCTTCAAATTAGAGGAATTAACTTGAGCCTGTGGCAAAGCACGTGGACCTTCTTTGTGCACAATTGATATCCATGTTGGAAATGTGAATCTTGTTAAACTTACTTTTAGACTTTCCATTAGATAATCACTTACAGTATACATAGCCACTGCTAGGAATCCCTGACTTTATTTTATTTTATTTTTAGCTTTATTGTTTAAGAAAAGTGTAAGTGGAATCACAGCAAGGTAGTTTCTTGTGCCTTGCCTTTTGGCCTATGGTTTTATTTGATGCTTTCAAAAATGGTGAAATGAAAATGATGCTGAGGAAATATTGAGAACCTTCTCAGGTTCTAAAAATTGGGTGACTGGGTAGGACTGAGAATGGGAGATGGTTTGTTATAAAGTGCATTAACCAAATAGGTGGGTTGTTTATCAGTTGGAGAGAAGCTATCATATTGTTCCAAGAGAGTCTGAATCTATTCTAGATTCTTCTACCAACTGTTCCTAATTTTAGGGTACTTTTTGGGGGGATCACAGTAAATAAAGACAAATTATTTCCCCTGGAATAGTACTATTCTTACTTGAAGTCTCCTTTCCTCCTAGTGTTTATCACTTATTCTCATCCTTTGACATTCCCTCATCATTTTGTGTGGAGAAATTTGAAACTGAGCTCTAGATAAAAAACATTTGAAAAACCTTTCTGCCTCTAATAACAGACACAACAGTTCTGCTCTTGGTATGAGTCTTCTTTTTTAATACCTGCCTCACAGGTAACCATCTGTCTTTCTTTATCGATAGATAAGGAAAGAAGCTCTTCCGACTATAAACCTTTATAGTTTTCCTGTCATCCTTCTGAGGAATTTTTGCTTTATGAGCGGGTAGTCTCTCAAGAGGAAAACTATAGTTTCTGGTCATATTGAGGAATTAAATTTATATTCATGTCTTTTCAGCTCTCTGAAGTTATTATAGATACTTTGAGAAAGGACTGAAGTTAGCTAAAGTTTCTACATAACCATCCAAAGCTGTTATGAGCGGGAGAAGAAGGATGGAAGAGGCAGTAAGGAGGGCATTAAATTGCCCAAAGCGCCTCACTAAAATTGGCAGTTCCAGTGGCCAACTAAATTGCTTTGAATGTATTTTTCTCTCTTCTGGTCTCCGTGACTATGCTTGTCAGCTAGTAGTTGGATCTGATGGATGAGTGAAGCAGAATCTGTGGAAGTTCCTTTTGATTGAATAAATACTGCATTAGGATTCTGTGTGGTCGGCGTTGCTATGTAATTAATTAGTTCTTCCCTTATAAATTTGTGCATTTGTAAGACACAAATGTCTTTTTAAATTATAGTTCATTTGGGTCTTAATAACCTACAGAGACTGCATTTCTTCTTAATGCATAGTTGGTTTAAATTTATATTCTATAAATTCCTTTTGATTCTAAAATTCTTAAATTCCCTTTGATTCCAGATAAAAAAGGCACTGGTGGCACATACCTGTAATTCTAGTTACTCAGGATGATGGGATCTAAGGATCAAGGTTCAGAGCTAACCCTGGCAGACAAATCGGTACTAATCTCATCTCTAA
Organism: Dipodomys ordii; assembly: GCF_000151885.1. NCBI lineage: Eukaryota > Metazoa > Chordata > Mammalia > Rodentia > Heteromyidae > Dipodomys > Dipodomys ordii. The sequence goes on from NW_012267281.1 coordinate 9,523,710, forward strand.
TTAACCAGCAAAACACCAGAAGTGGAGATGTGGCTCAAGTGGTAGAGTGCCAGCTTTGAGTGAGAAAATCTAGAGAAAGCTAAGCAAGAGCATGAAGCCCTGAAGCCCCAGTAATCCCCCCTCCCCTGCTTCCCTCCGCCCCTTGCTAAAGCAATTAACTATATAGTAGGAAAAGTACTTGAACTTTCTGGGTCCTCTCTAAAAGTCAGATTTTTGAGAGATGAAAATGATTTCGTCTTAAAAATGTTATTTGAAATTCTTTTGTCATGATTTTTAAAATTTTCTTTATTATTACAAAGGTGATGTACAGAGGGGTTACATTTACATGAGTCAGGTAATGAGTATATTTCCTTTTGTACAGTGTCTTCTGTTCCCTCTCTCTCACTCAGTCCCTCCCTCCTGTTTCCACCCATAACTTACATAGTTCACTTTTATCAATATCCACTGCCACATTTTTGTACCCTTTTTTCCTTGAGTTCTGTACTCTCCCCTGACCACCCTCCCCCTGTCGTCCAAGAACAGCATGATTGTTGCTTTTGAAGACATAAATAACCTCTCTTTCTTCATCATGAAATTATTGGCTATAGAGACATATCCCAGGCACGGTTTAATATTTTAAATATTCTATTCTGTGATCTTTAATGTTTCCCAATTGTTTTAGGACCAGGTCGTCCCTATAAGGCCATCGATTTCTCGCACCAAGGGCCTGCCTTTGTTACCTGGCATCGGTACCATTTGTTGTGGCTGGAAAGAGATCTCCAGGTTGGTCAAAACTATATATTGAGTATTTTAAACTAAAAAACAGAGTTACTGTACAATATGATGTTTTGATGTATATGTCTTGGTATTCATAGTGAAGTGACAGTTAAGAAAGGTACCATGCTCAACATCTCATATAATTCATTTTGGATATAATTTTTATATATAATTCATGTGTATTTTAAGAGTATCTAAAAACCTACTCTTTTGCAAATCATCAGTGTGGAGTACAATGTATTATTACCAATGGTAGTCCTCATGTTGTGTATGTGGTCTCTAGACTTACTCATCTTGTAATGCCCTTCCCTGATTTCTAGCTATTAGATTCCACATTTAAGTGAGATCATGTTGTATTTGTTCTGTATGTGTGTATATGGTTAATTTCACTTAACATTATATTTTCTAGGTTCATCTATTTTGTTGCAGCCATTAGGATTTCTTTATTAAAGCTCAACTATATTGCATTCATCTCTCTGGTACTTTTAATGTTCCTGTGCATTTGATGGGGACATCAGTCTTTGCTTATCTGCCTTCTTGTTGTATCTGCTGCATAATCAACAGACTGTACCTGCCCTTTGCTTTTAGCGACTCATTGGTAATGAGTCCTTCGCTTTGCCTTACTGGAACTTTGCCACTGGGAGGAATGAATGTGATGTGTGCACAGACCAGCTGTTTGGAGCAGCAAGACAAGATGACCCAACTCTGATTAGTCAGAGCTCAAGATTCTCCAGCTGGGAAATTGTCTGCAACAGGTAATGGCATATGTGCTGCATAGGACAGACTGGCTTATCTTATGTCAAAGGGATGGACATTCTATTTCCCTATTTGCTTCTAATGTACCTGGGGGGCCATTTCCACATTTCCATGTAACAATTTTCCAGTGGGACATGGCACTTTTCTACATTTTGCATTTTTTCAATGAAAAATTAGGTAGTATCTGGTTACTTTTGTGTGTGTGTGTGTGTGTGTGTGTGTGTGTGTGTGTGCGCGTGGTGGCACCAGGGCCCGAACTCAGGGTCTCCCAAACCTTTTTGGCTTGTTTTGCTCCCAAATGGCACTCTACCACCAGAGCCTTGCTGCCAATGTATGTTTCTTCATTTTTTTTTCAAAAATATATTTTAATTTTGTTAATAATAGGATACAATGTAATGCTTCAACACATACAGCCAACCAAGGTAGTTAGCATTTTTACTTCCTAAAATATTTATAAGCCTTTCCTGTCATTTTATTGGTTTTACTCTGTGTGCTTAAAATGCTTTTTCCCCTCTACATAGCCATTTCCACCCAAACTGGCTGGGCTTTGTGTCATACAGGCAACCTGGCTTGCTCCAGATTCAAATACACACAGTAGGAGTTACCATCTTGTCTACTAGACCCTGTCATTGTCTTTTCAATGGGATAGAATTATTATCGCTTTTATTGCTGTATTCATATTTTATGCATCTATATATTTCAAATATCTTAGCTTACGATTATTTCAACAGTAATATTTCACCACCTAATTTTGGCCCTTGTAAGGCAAATAATAAAAATGTTATTATTACGATCCTCATTGTATCCTGGGTCCAAGTTTATAACATCAACTAAGATATACTATTTTTAACCTTCTTCTGATTCTTAGCTTGGACGACTACAACCGCCAGGTCACTCTGTGTAATGGAACCTATGAAGGGTTGTTGAGAAGAAATCAAGTGGGAAGCAATGGTGAGAAATTGCCAACCTTAAAAAGCATTCAAGACTGTCTGTCCCTCCAGAAGTTTGACAATCCTCCTTTCTTCCAAAACTCTACCTTCAGCTTCAGGTTGGTGCTCCGAGCTCTTCTACAATAACTAACATTTCACCCATGTGTTTGTAATGCACTGGAGAGAATTCTAGCTATTGGAGATATCTACAAAGCTAAGAAATGTAAATGTGCTTAATAACAGAGGTTAAAGAAGGATTGATGTTAGGAAAGTCTTCATCACATCTATAACTAATAGTGTGGTTTCATCAGCTTCGAATATAACTATTGAAAACGATCTTTTGTTTGGATACTTCGAACATTTAAAATACAGTACTTTAAAAATGTTCTTTCTTTTTTTTATCTTTCTACTATCAGAATAAACCAATGTTTATACTTGTTTATATAAACATGTATATATATATATATATATATATACACACACACACACACACACACACACACACATTTGCTTATTTTGGTAGTAGAAGGATTTGAACTCAGGCCCTCATACTTGTTGGGCAGGTACTCTATCATTTGAGCCAGGATGACAGCCCTGTTTGGATTTTATTATTTTTCAGATAGGGAGAGTCTCAGGTTTTCCCACCACTGACTTCAGACCACAAGTTTTCTATCTATGCTCCCACATAACTAGGATTACATTTATGTCCTGCCTTGTTGACATGTTGTTGCTTAAGATGGGGTCTTGCTAATTATTTGTCTGTGCTGATCTTGAACTATGAACCTCCCAATATCCATCTTCTGAGTAGCTGAGAGTGGTCCTGTGCCACCATGCTAAGCCTTCTTTGTTTTTTAATGTTAACATTAGAAATAATATTAAGAGGATCTGAGCTCTTCGAGTTTTGCAGACTAACTTCAACTCAAATGAATGCACAGTAATCACATTCCTATATCCAAAATTTATAGGCCAAAACAGACTTTAAGAATTATGAGGAATACATATATAGAGAGAAGCAATGTTTTAACTAAGATGAATGGGGCTTCCAAAGAGAGGTGGTATCTAGATTTATAGTTGCTGGATACTCTGTCTCTGTCTCTGTCTCTCTCTCTTCTCTCTCTCACTCTCTGTTAATTATATAACTTGTGGGCTAGGGGCAGGATGCGGAAGTTGTGCTAATTGTAACAGGGTTTGGAGTATGTGCTCAGTATGGACACAACCCTTAAAGTAGGGGTCAATGGTTGGTCAAAAATGAGATTTAAGATTGCTTTTATAAAGGAATGTGCATTTGTTTGTGATAAAAATGCCATTAAAACTCATTGTATTTCCTATAGATTTGAGTTAGGAGTGTAGTCCCCAGACAACATTGTTGGAATTATCTGAGATAGTGAATATCCTATGGAGATGCAATATATTCAGAAGTAGCATTGTTTAGGTGTTTCCTTCCCTAATAAAAGATTATTATTAACGTGTTTTTAGGGGGAAGGTGCTGATATTGGGACTTGAACTCAGGGCTTGGGTATTGTCCCTTAGTTTTTTTTTTCAGTAAGACTAGAGCTCTACCACTTGAACTAGAGCTCCACTTCCATGGGGGGTTGATAGTTAATTAGCTATGACATGGCCTCTCCTATCCCTATTCAGCCTCAGATTAGATGATGATTGGTCTGGAGACAATAAATAGAGACCTTAGTCAATATTTGCTTGTTGTCACTGACATGCTGGCTTCTCTTAGGAATGCCCTGGAAGGCTTTGATAAAGCGGATGGAACACTGGACTCTCAAGTCATGAGCCTACACAATTTGGTCCACTCCTTCCTGAATGGGACAAATGCCTTGCCACATTCTGCGGCCAATGATCCTGTTTTTGTGGTATGTTCAGAGACTCAGAAGAGAGGGAAAAGTTTGTAGACAGTATGTTAGATTTATTTGTTTTTGAATAATCAGCGCTTGTGCTGATTCATTCTCTGTGAACAATGTTATGTGTGCACATGCAAAATTATTTTTAACCCACACCCCCCGGGATGGCTAGATAGCATTTGTAAGTTCTAATCTGAAACCTGTGTGTCAAGGATGATTGCTTCTAGATGATGTTGGACAACAGTTTATGATCCAGAGGTGAATCACAAATTAGCATAATGATTCCATAATTTAGCAAAATCTGGAGGAAACTCATGGTTTCTGTCTTTTTTCCTTCCTATCTTCCTTCCTTCCTTCCTTCCTTCTTCCGCTTTCTTTCTCTCTTTCTTTTTATCACTCGAGCCATGCCTCTAGCCCTTTATCTGCAAGCTATTTTTGAGATAGGGTCTTACTTTTTATCTAGGCCAGCCTGGACTATGATCCTCAGTTTACAATTCTCACATAGTGGGGATGACAGATATATGACACATATGTACCACCATTCCTAACTATTGGTTGAGATAAAGTATCATGAACTTTTTTCCTGGGTTGGCCTGGAACTGTGATTCTTCCAATCTCAGACTCCTGAGTAGGTGGGTTGACTGGCATGAGCCATGGTGACCAGCAGCCTATGGTTCTCAAACCTTTCAAGTATAATGGACTGCTTTGGTATAGTTGAGTCTCATTTCTATATGACTTTAAAACAAAAGGACAATTTGGTAAAAATTGACAGTAGAAGTGTAAGTTTTAGAATTCTAAGCTGTACTAGTTTTTAAGACAGATGAACAAAATGGCAGATGTGACAATCGGGGCCATGTTGTTCAGATGCCCTTAGTCAACATCCTCTAGCCAAAACATTTTTTATTTCATAGTTTTTGGTGATTAATTAGAGATAAGAGTCCTGCCCTGGCTTGCTTTCAACTGTGATTCTTAGTTCTCAGTTTCCTGAGTAGCTCGGATTATAGGTGTGAGCCATTGGTGCTCCACCTAAAAAGAGCATTCTTATGGACAATATTCTTTTTTCCCCCAAGTCATCTAATACTGAGTTAGTGTCTTTTTTTAAAAAATTAATTTTTTTATTGTTAAGGTAGTGTACAGAGGGGTTACAGTTACATAAGTAAGGTAATAAGTACATTTCTTGTCGAACTTGTTATCTCTTTCCTGCTTTCTCCCTTTTTCCCTTCCCCCAATCCCTTCCCAAGTTGTACAGATCATTTCCAACATATTGTCTTGTGAATATTACTATTACATTGGTTCCCTCTCCATTGTCCTTTCTCTCACCATTCTATTGTTCTTCTTCCCTTCCCTAATTCAGATAAATGTATATACAACACCAGTACCAAAATCAAATACAGTGACAACAGAGGATAAACCAAAGGGGGGAAACACACAAAAGAAAAAAGAAATCAGATAGCATATTAAAAACAACAACAAAGTGATATATATATATATATATATATATATATGAATTCTATGCTTTCATCAGAAAGAATCACACTGTCCTATTTGTTAGAAAATGGAAAGACAGAAAAAATCATATTAAGTGAAGTAAGCCAGATTCAAAGAAACATGGGTCCCATGGTTTCCCTTATTTGCAATAATTAGTATATGTCTAGGATAATCTCAGCAGATGAGCAGTATAGCTCAATAGCTACCGTATAAGATGATGCTAAGTGAAATTAACTCTAAGACATGGACACAAGAGGTTTTTCTTTGTTGTTGTTGTTGTTCTTAATGTGCTAGTATCTTTTTGCATGAAAACTGTCATATCCTACCAGGGTCTCAACCCTATGACCTCATTCAACATTTATTACTTTTTTATAGGCCCTATGTTCAACATGTAGGTACATCAAGATCTAGGGTTTCAATATAGGAATTTATGGGAGCAATTTAGTTCATAGTATTATGGATTTAAAGCCGTTTGTTTCTCTGATATCCTGGCATGGTCCATAACATTGTGAAAGAAACTCTAGGTTGCAATTTAAGTTGGTTTTAATTAGTCATAATTTATGGAATCTTGAAAATGTTCCTAACAACGAATAGCCATTTCTCCCTGTCCAGTGATGTTCACATGACCTGATCTTGTGGTGGGACAGTGTTGTGTTAATCTGAGGCTGTCTGAGGAACCACCCAGGACAACACAAAAGTTCTTATTAAAAAATAGCGATGTGTTTGGATGTAGTCAGTGGGAGAGAATTGGAGAACTATGTGTTAGGTTTGCATTCCGAGACCTTCATTAAAGTTCCTTATCTTATTTTTCATAGCACACAATCATGTCCTAAGGCAGCTGACTGCTAGCACAAAATGAGAGGGCTTTCAAAGGGGATTTATTGTTTTTATGGGACTTGGGGTGCAATAAAGGAGATGTGAAGAGAGTGGAGCTGTAGGTTCCAATGCCCTTGGCCTTTTTTAGTGACACAAAGGATATAGGCCTAAGTGGCTTTCGGGAGCTCCCAGATCAATTAAAGCAAGGGAAGGATGAACTTTAGGAAGTTCTACAACAGAAAGAGGCTGTCTTTCCTCCTAAAAATTATTTCTCTCCTCAGATTTGTGTAGAAGCAATAAATGACAGGATTGCCACAAGTGTTGCACTAAACAAGTGGTCCCACAGCCACCATTGCCATCTGTAGGATGCCTTTCTCTCCAAGGGCTCTTACCTGATACTTCAGATTGTTTTCCCATCTCAACCATCAGCTTATAACAGCTTATAATAGCCTGCCTTCCTTCCTTCCTTCCTTCCTTCCTTCCTTCCTTCCTTCCTTCCTTCCTTCCTTCCTTCTTTCCACCTTCCATCAGTACTGGAGCTTGAAATTAGGACCTCATACTCTTGCTGAGCTTCATTGCTTTAGGCTGGTACTCTGTCATTTGAACCACACCTCCATGTCTGTCATTTTGCTAGTTAATTGGAGATAAGAGTCTTTCTAATTTGTCTGCTCAGACTGACTTTGAACTATGATCCTCTGATCTCAGCCTTCTGAGTAGCTAGAAGAACAGATATGAGCCACCAGTGCAAAGCTTATGACAAGAATTATTGATGTCTGCCTTCTCTGTCATGTATCTATACTCTATACGTACAGATGTTATATAATTTACATATATTAAATACTATCTATCTACATAGATGTGTTACTATGCTTTTTATATTTCATATTTCTAAATAAATATATTTTAAAAATATTTTCTAACTACATAATTTGTGCACATAATCCATATTCACAAGGAAAATGTCATAATACTTATTATCTAGTATTGTAAAATGTAGAGTAGAAGTGTGGAATCCACTGACCAATTGAAGATGATACCCCAGACCTTTCTCTTTCTAAAAGAAACAGTGCACTGATATTTTATTTTTAAGCATTACAAATCTATCTCCTTCTTTGGGAAAAGCTCACAAAATGCCCAGGGATTGTTAATATGTTTTTGTAAGTGGCCAGGTAGAAAATATTCTTGGCTTTCCAGGCCAGTGGCTGTGACTCCATTCTATTACTGTAGCATGAAAACAGCTGTGGAGAATGCATACAAAAATGACTGTGGTATTTTAAGAAAACTTTATTTAGAAAATAGGTGGTGAGCCCAGGCAGTAGTTTTCTGTGCTTTGCTTATTTCATGGATATAATATCCTCAGGTGTTAATTTGCCAACCCAGACTCTAATATGTAAATCAAAAATATTCTTCCTCTTCCTCTCTTTTTTTAGGCAAGATCTTGCTATGTATCCCATCTAGCTGTGAATTCTCATCCCTCCTGCCTTAGCCTCCTTAGTCATCTTTTCCTGCCCTAAGACAGAATTCATGTTACCATTTGATGGATGTAGTTCAAAGACACTAAATCATGTTCATTTTATTATTTATTAATTTTAATTTTTTGACATTTAGAAATTTATTTTTCTTGGACAAGAATTTTACCATCCACATATAAATAAAGAAAAGCAAGACCGCTTTTTTTTTGAAAGCACAAAAGGAATAATATTTTGGCACTGATTCCCAAACACTTTAGGCTATTTACAAGTGGTTTTATATTAAAGCCAATTCAGCCTTAAATGGTTTATTTTGCATACTGAGATTTAGGTTAAAGCATTTTAGTCAACAGAGTTATAGCTTCTAGAGGTTCAAACTCATGAGGCAATTCATGCACGTGTATTACACGTAACATTTATTTATGTTTTATGAAATCTCTTCAGACAAAGTACAAAGTTGTGTATGATTAAAATAAGGGATAAAAGAAGGCAGATCATTAGAATGCAGTAAAATCTCTGAATCTATCTCTGAAATTCTAATAGTTCTGAGGGTAATTGAAGCAAATGCACAAATTTATCATGGAAAATAAGCTTAGGCTCCAGGAATGTTAAGCAATGCTGCCTTGAATCCAGAAAATAAAAAGAGAAAAACAAAACAGGAAATAGACTGTAGGATTAAAAAGTTAAATTTGTAGCCAAAAAAGAAATTGTATCATATTCTCCCTAATTTCTAAAGGTGCTCTTCTTAAAAGTTTATTTGGGTGAGCTGGGTGCCAGTGACTCATCCCTATAGTTCTCAGCTACCCAGGGGGCTGAGTGCTTGAAGCTAGACCAGGCAGGAAAGTCCATGAGATCCTGATCTATAATTAACCACCCCAAAACCCGAAGTGGAACTGAGTATGGTAGAGCAAAAGTAGAGGAGTGCCAGTCTTGAGCAGAAAGGTCAAGTAATAGTGTGAGGCACTGAGTCAAAGCCTCAGTATCAACACACACACATTTAGGTGACATTAAGCAGTAATTGTCTTACTGTGCTTGTCTAATTCATCTAAACATCATCCCTTCAGGTTCATCCATGCTATTGCAAATGACAGGAAATCATCCTTTTAAAATAACTGAATTATATTCTACTGTGGGTTGTACCACTTTTCTAAAATCCATTCATCTGATGGACACTTAGGCTGAATTTTGTCATGGTCACTGTGCATATGCTATTGTAAACAAGAGAGTGTAAATAGATCTATCTTTGACATATCTATTTCTTTTCCTTTGGTTTTATAGATAGGAGTGAGATTGCTGATTCATGAAGTTTTACTTCAATTATTTTGAAGAGCCTCCACATAGTTTTCCATAATGGCCGTGGTAACTTTACACTTACATTGCATTAAGGTTCTCCTTCCTTGCCTTTTACCAGAATTTGTCTTTTTTTCCCCCCAAGAGTTCATGCTTATTGGCATTTGACCCAAGGGGAAGCATACAGCAAGGCCTTCAACAAGTAGAAAAAACAATATCTTCCTTCAATTCAGTCTATGAGAATCCACCATTCCAAGCCCTCCCATTCTACCAGTAGTCCATAGCCCAAGGACAGGATCTGCTAATCATTGAACAGTCTGATGATTCTTAGAGTTGAAGAGCAGGGATTTTGAAGTTCTGTCTGTTCAGATTCCAGAACAAAAACAAAGCAGAGGCAGAAGGTGGAAAGCAAAGATGTTGACAGTCCGGCATCTTGCTAGGTTTTTGTAACAGTGACTATGGATTTGTAGGCCACTCCTCGACTTTTTAGCTCCTGTATAATTCCTTGGGGGCAGGCAACCAGTGACTGCCACAACATATACACCTGACTTAAAGTTACTGACTCGCTGCCACTTGGAGAGCCAGTTGTCCTCTGGACTCATCATTGCAATGATTCCCATCAAAGGAAGAGCTGGTGCAGTCATCTACCATTTCTCTGTTACCCTTCACTTGTAGAAATGCATCACAATGATCATATCCATCATATTCAATCTGGTCTATAGTCTTGACCAGTGAATACAGCGGACCCGCCCACAGATGCCACAGATCCTTCAGACTGTCTCCAGGGCCATCTTCCAGGAAGGGAGAAATAGCTGGAAACCGAGTCACCGCTTCCACTCCACTGGAAGTAAACAGCCGATTCTGTCTTTGGGGTTTTGATGATAACCTCTCTGGCTGATCGGAGGTAGTTTCTCATTGTGGTTGTGGTTTTGATGTTGTTCTTTTAGAAAGTGCATTGGGTAAGTTGTAAATATTTTCACATCTCCAGCTGTTAGGAAGCCCATAAGTTGAGTAGTTAATATTCACAAAACAGTTCATGAGTTTGTTTTTCACCTTAAATACTAAATTTCTAAATGGACTAAAACACAAACTATGCTGGTTCTACCTAGGTAATATACACATGTTTTCAGCTAGATTCAGACTTTTACATTTTCCTTTCTCCAGGTGCAGAAATTCTCATTTCCTTTTTGTGGCAGTAATCTGAATTTACAATAATCAAAGTTAGCCCTTCAGTATTGACCTTATCCTCTAATTATCTTGAAAAGAGAAACATGTATTCTTGTGTTTTGTTTTCTTTATGCCTGCATATACAGTATGTTGAAATTTCATGTTTTTCCTTTCCTATCCTTATCTATATTTTCTTTGAATAAAGTAGAATAGGTCTGTATGCAAATTTTGAAACATATTTTAAAGACCCAAGGTCTAATACCAAAATATTTGGAGATGATAGCAACATGCATTTATTTAACTTTCAGTTTTATATCTTATCCTAGAATGACATTTGGCCTTGCAGAGATATTAACCAAGTGCATTTTCAACTTGTGTCTAATAATGATAGAATTAGTATCAATAGTAATTCATTGGAGGAAGAATGCCCACAAGTACAACAAAAATACCTACTCTAAGGGTTGCGGTGACTTCTTGTTGTTGCCTACATTATTGATCGCAGCATATAATTTATGAAGTTCTTTGCATCTTTCAGCATATCTTGCCTCTTTTTAAAAAATCACATTGCACTATTTATATGGTTCATACTAGATTATTTATTATGTAATAATTTATAGACCTTCTGATACTCTTGCCTCTCCTCATTATTTCCACCTGTTTTATCTCTCCAGATTATGAATTGTTTTCTACTCTTGCCTGTTTTTAATTATTTACTCTTTGCACTTGGTGAATTCTACTTTTCCAAAAGCTATTTTTTCTCACATAGCACAAAACTACATCCTCCTTTTGTCCTAAGAGTTTCTTATCTCTCCAAGTTAGAGATGAAATTAGAATTTCATCTAACTTGGGCTCAGGTAATATCTAACAGTTTCAGAATTGGCTTAGAACTCCTAGTTCAAACACTGTGCTTTCTTCCCATGGTAAGACTTGAGAACACGATTTTAAGCTCATTTCTCTTATTCTATTTGGTCTTGGGGGTTGTATTAATAATTGTATGACCATGTGATTGAAAAGCAGAAGATGGGTGTGTTTTAGGAACTCTGACTTTAGAAATAAACTTCTGGGATTCAAATTTATGCTCATAATTCATGTATAATCAGAATTAACCTATATATAATCTGGGATAATAACCTTATGGTTTGACTTATACCCCCAGACCTAATTCAAATGTTGAAATCCCAATTTCTAATCCCCCCAGAATGACTTTGTTTGGAAAGGAGTCCTTATTGATATAACTAGTTAAGATGAGTTCATGTTGGAGTAGTTCTTAACCCAAGATGAATAAGGCTAAGTCCACTTTCTGCTTCTATAACAAAATAACACTGTCTTGGTAAATTATGAACAATAGACATTTACTTGGCTCATGATTCAGCAGGATGTGAGGTCTAAGAGCATGGCTTAGAATCCAGTGAGGGCTTTGTACCGCTTCACCACATGGTGGTCATGGCGGGATGGGAGGGGACAGGTGTGCGGCAGGCAGCATGTGAGTGTGGAAAACATGAAGGAAAATCAGGTAAAAATCATGCTACTCACATAATAACCATTCCCACCACAATGATATAAACCTATTTATGAGGTCCAAACCTTCCATGATTCAGACACCTCCTTAATGGCCCAGCTTTCAACATGATCCCGTAGGTTATTATCCTTTATCATGAGTTTGGGAGAGTACACTTAAACCATCGCAAGTGGTGTCTTTGTACATTTGTACATAGTAAAGACATGATGTGAAAGTGAAGACATTGGCAAGATGTATTCTGCAATCTACCAGTAGCTACATGGGGAGCATGAATAGATTTTCCCTCACAGCACCCAGAAAGAACCAGCTCTGAAGATATGTTCTACAGGCCTTGGAGCATGAATAGATTTTCCCTCACAGCACCCAGAAAGAACCAGCTCTGAAGATATGTTCTACAGGCCTTGGACTTGAAGCCTGCAGAACTAGCAGACAATGGTTTCTGCTTAAGCCATCTAGTCTATGGTGACCTGAGCATTTAAGGCACTTAAGGACAATCGTCTACCAAATCAGGCTGTCTTGAGTGTTTGAAATCTCATTAGAGGTACAGAGCTTAGAATGGCATTTGATATAGAATAAGCACAAATAATATTAATCTATTATGAACTCTAAGCTTTTCTAAAGGCTCAGCTTCTTATTAGCTATTGATATAGAGTATATGATCTCAGAGGTATTATAGTCCTCTATGCTTCTAAGATATGAATTCCTTCCTTCTTCTTCCATAAGTTCTTACCCCAAGTTAAAATTATAACAGTACTGATGATAGAGTCACAGTAACAGCAACCATTTACATTTACTGGGCTGAGCTAAGTGATTTATAGATAGCATCGTCTCCACCTTCCTAATGGTATGTGTTCACTGCTGCTCTTTGCAGTCATCTTCCTGTTCATCAGGTCATGAGCTATGTTCCTCTCCTTTCAAACCTCATCTCTACTTTTCTCCCAGAACCTCTGCCCTCACCTTGGGATCAGGAAACTTCTTTCCCTGCATTTGTTGGGGTAAACGTTAAGTCCACCAGACTGCATTCAGGTCTTTTTACTTTGCATTTGTTTTTATTGCTGCATAGAGCATGCCAGCACTTAGTGCTTAAAGCATTAATGACGAACTCATTTCTCATGATTTCTCATTGCATTTCTCATGAATCTTGGCAGAAGTTCAGGAAAGGCTTGACTGAGCAATTCTGGCTCCAAGGTCTCAGTGCAGTTACACTCCAGTGGTGCCAGGTGTTAGGACAGCTGTGGCCTAGTCAATTATTGTTTTCTTTTCCTGAGGTCTCAGGACTACTCTGAGTAGTCTGCATGGATTGGTTTGGGCTTCCTTTTGGGGATAGTTAGACATCTCATATAGTGGTCCATGGGCGACAAACCTTAGTATATAGGAAGAAAGGAAAGCAGCTGTCCCTGAGGATTCTGAACTTGTAGTAGAGAAATGAAAGAGGAAACTGACTGCCAGATGTGTGCTGGGCTGAACTCAGGATTATGCATGTGCAAAGTATCCTGGTGATGCTTCAAAACATATTTGAAATAATAATTTGAAATAATATTTGCCATATTTGAAATAATAATTTGAATTATTGAATTTGAGAAGGTTGCTTTAAAGGCTTCTTTGAGAAAAAATTTTTTAAAGAGCACTATGCTCATGATGACATTTTTAGACTTTCTAAACATAACAGCAAGAATTCAAGTGAGAGTATTTTTACAGTAAGTAGACACAAAGGCCTTTCTGATGAGGAAAATCTGAAAATCCAATTTAGAGATTTTCTTTTCTTATTTCTTACTGTCAATTCACAATACTGATAAGGACCACCTTTTTCTCTTTCTTGTGAAGCCTAAGTATATGGGTATGGACTAGAAGTTATGCCATATTTCCTTTGCTTTTATGAAATGAATAACTAAACCACACATGCAGAAGGCTTCAGACGTTCCCAAAGCAATGTGAAATCTGCAAGTGAACTTTCTTTTTTTGTTACATTTTGAAAACTAGCATAAATTATTCAAAGAGTTTCACTGTGATAATTCTATATAAGCTATAATATGCTTTGATAAACTTCATACCTCTGTTATTCTTTCCTTTAAAGTTTTTAGTTGATTTCATTATGCTATTTTCATACAAACACATAATGTATTTCAATTATATTCACCCCATCACCCTCTCCTCCTTCGCCCCTAATTTTAGCCCTCCTTTACAATCATGTCATAATATTATTATTATTGTTATTATTATTTCTTAGGTGTAGAATCTGAATATAACACAAAACTGGAATATGTGATAGTTGGCTTTCTGAGCTTGCTCAGCATGATGTGTCTAGTTCCATCCATTTTCCTACCTAATTCCATTCTTTATGGCCAAGCAATACTCCTTTGGGTAGATGTAACATATTTTCTTAATTCATTCATTAGCTGCTGGGTACCCAGGCTGACTTCATAGATTGATTATTGTGAATAGTGCTGCAGTTGTATCTATTGTGTGCGATGCATACATTAATGTGTTCAGTTCTATTTAGAGGGAGATAGTTACACATCGTGGAATATTTTATCGAAAATGATGGGGCATACAGTAGCTCTCCAGGTAAAAAGAGGTTCAATTCTAACTGTAGAGGAAGTTGACTGAGTGGTTGATTAAAACAGACCAATCAGCATCAAATTCCATGTCCAACTGTCTTGCAGGTCCTTCATTCCTTTACTGATGCCATATTTGATGAGTGGATGAAAAGATACAACCCCGCTAGAGATGCCTGGCCTCAGGAGCTGGCTCCCATTGGTCACAATCGGATGTATAACATGGTTCCTTTCTTCCCCCCGGTGACTAATGAGGAACTCTTCTTAGCTGCTGACCAACTTGGCTACAGTTATGCCATTGATCTGACAGGTAACTAACACAACTTCCAAATGGTGATTCATTTAACTTTTTTTTTTTTTGTCCGTTGTGGGGCCTGAACTCTGGGCCTGGGTGCTGTCCCTCAGCTCTTCAGCTCAAGGCTAGCACTCTACCACTTGAGCCACAGCGCCAGTTCTGGCTTTTTCTGTTTATGTGGTGCTGAAGAATCCAACCCAGGGCCTCATGCATGCAAGGCAAGCACTGTACTACTGAGCCACCTTTCCAGCCTCTCATTTAACTTTTAAAAGACCTTTCTTCTCTTCCCTTCTTTCCTTCCTTCCTTCCTTGCTTCCTTCCTTCCTTCCTTCCTAATGTGAACCAAAACCTTTAATTGAAACATTCCGTTGTAGTTAAGCTTATTGGCACTTTTCTAGAATATATGTATATAACAAGACAAGCTATTAAACTAACAAATAAATATCAGAGACTAGCAAGCAGACTCTTGTCTTAAAAAAAGAAGTTATTATGTGACCTCATCCCACAGAGTAACTATCTACCCCTCTACTTGATTTGACAATTCTATCTGAATTAATAGAATGCATAGAAAACTGTCCTATGGTCACTGAAATGTCTGACAAGAAAGTCAAATAGAACTAGCCCAGAGAGAGACCATTGCCTGAGGGCAGGGCCAGGATTTTGGTGAGACAAGTACAGGATTTGCTTTTAGCATAAAATTCAAAGGGAGGCTAAAAACCTCAGTTAATTATGTTAAGTAATAATATAATGCAATATTTTAGAAGAAGAATTTCATGATGAACAATCCAGCATCATCATTTTCAATAACAATTGTTTTCCAACAACTGGATTGGTCATTTTCTATCAGTCTTGAGGGACGGAATTTTTTGAGCATCTGGATAGATCATTTAAAAAGAAATGACAAGTCAGGCACTGGTGGCTCATGCCTGTAATCCTAGCTACTCTGGAAGCTGAGATCTGAGGTTTGAGGTTCAAAGCCAGCCCAGGCAGGAACTCTTATCTCCAATAAATCACCAGAAATCTGGAAGTGGTGCTATGGCTCAAATGGTAGAGCACTGACTTTGGGCTGAAGAGCTCAGGGACAGCGCCTAGGCCCCAGAGTTCAAGACCCACAACTGACAAAAAAAAAAAAAAGACAGATAAGCTGATTTCATAGAGAAGCATAAATATATTATAAATAAAATGCATTAATTTTGTTGGAGAGGACTCTAAAAATATATATATGAGTGGGTGATTGGATGACTGGGGAAGTCAGATTTTGATCACGATCATTAACATGAGCAGAAATGTTATCTATGTCTGCTGTTCTCTCTTGTTAGAGCCAATGTACTTGTCTCATATGTTTGTCACCTGCGAAAGTGGCAGAACCTCCAGCAGAATTTTCTACCAAGGGTTGTGTATTTAACAATTCTCCAGATACCATGTTAGCATTCAAATGAGTTTCCATCTTACAGAAGCAGTTAGGTACTCCCTTAGAGGGCTTATTTTGCACATAAGCATTTATCGTAACAAATTTTAAAATGTCATAAGCTGTATGTAAACAATGGGATGTCACTTCCAACTTCTTGAAGAAAACAGTTGTGATTAATAGTTTGTGAGCAAAGAGAAGATAAAATTATATTCTAGCAGTGGTGGATTGCTTTGTTGGCAGAATGAGCTTCCCTTTCCCCTTCTAACCATATTCAGCTGACGAATAGTCTCATCAGAGCATCTTCTCTTCTGCTTTCATTTCAGTTGAAGAAACTCCAGGTTGGACCACAACACTCTCAGTGGTTATGGGGACGCTGGTGGCTTTGGTTGGTCTTTTTGTGCTGCTGGCTTTCTTTCAATACAGAAAACTTCGAAGAGGATACACACCTCTCATGGAGACAAATTTAAGCACTAAAAGATATACAGGGGAAGACTAGGGTATTCAGGCCTCATCCTAGATCAGATATCAGCCAAGTTATGCTTCTAGCCTGGATGGTAATCAAAGAAATGCTCAAGGCTCTTTCTTTAGCTGGAGATCTTTGGCTTAGCTTCTATTATTGTCATGTTGATCCCAAATAACAATGCTTAGCTGTAGTTCATGTTTTGCTTGTTTGCTTAACAAACTCAAGCTCACTCAAGTGCTTGGGGCTGTCTCTATCATCAAAGTAAGATAGAACTGATAATTTGTGGTTAAGAATTCACTATATTGATCGAATCTTTCCCTTTTCCTAAAAGCACCCGAAAATGTGTTGAGTGGATTTAAATTTGTAGGCTAGTGCTGTTTGAGACCTGGATGGGAGACGGTTTCATCTTTTTTAGTCCAAGTGTTTTTGTTTATAATGATGTGGAGGTGGGAGTGGATATTAATTAGCTTTTCATAACTATTCCAAAATTACCTGAGGCAGGTTAACTTGGTGAAGAAAAGTTAGTTCTGGCTCCCTTGTCTGTCAGTACAGGTCTAGTGTTTGTCTCTGAAGACAGTTTTCTTGTTGACAGAGTCCTGAGGTCATGCAGAACACCATAGGGGAAAATCAGGGAGAGGACATGTCTATATGTCTGTAGGGTTTTTCTCCCTCTTTTTAATAAAGCCCACCAGGATCCAACCACACATGCAGATGACCTTATCTATCCTAGTCATTACCATGATTGGATTGTTTCTACTGTTATACAGGAATTCAATCACCAGAAACAGAGAAGCCACTTTTTGAGAGGCCCAATCCCAAGTTGTTATTAGAAAGTTGACAATTTCAAGTGGACTCCTGTCCCAAAGACCTTCAGCTCAGAATATTGTTAGCACAAAGCTTTTAAAGGTGAAAAGCATGAGTCTTGAGTGGGGACCCAAGCTCAACAAAAGCAAACCATCTGGGGGAAAAATCCTGGGAAAGCATTCTCTGTAGCAAAACTTTCCTGGAGCTACTCATCATGATACATGTGCATTTTTAAGAATAGCCTATCTCGGGGCTGGGAAGATGGCTCAGTGGTAGAGAGCTTGCCTTGAATGCCTGAGGCTCTGGGTTCAATTCCTCAGCACCACACAAGCAAAAAGAAAAAAGCCAGAAGTGGCGCTGTGGCTCAAGTGGTAGAGCGGTAGCCTTGAGCTGAAGAGCTGAGGGACAGCGCCCAGGCCCAGAGTTCAGGCCCCACAACCGGACCCCCCCCCCAAAAAAAAAAGAATAGCCTATCTCACTTCTAGGCTTTTTGGAGATAGGTGGAAAGCCCTCACTGCCCATGAGATGCCAGAGTGACAATAGAACAAGGCACTGTTACTTAGACCCAGTATC
Source organism: Dipodomys ordii (assembly GCF_000151885.1). Lineage (NCBI taxonomy): Eukaryota > Metazoa > Chordata > Mammalia > Rodentia > Heteromyidae > Dipodomys > Dipodomys ordii. The sequence continues at coordinate 9,541,854 of NW_012267281.1, forward strand.
CTTATTTCACTATCCTTTTTAAGCCTCATATTGGCGGCATTAGATGCTTGTCCCAGAAACATAGAGATCCCCAAGATCATACAAACTGTGTTTTAGGTGTCCTCCCTCTCATCTTTCTTAGGCTTTTGTTCCTCTTTTCTCTGTCTTTTCTTCTCTAGCCTTGAAGAAGAAAATTGATTTGGTTTTCCATATAGGACATAGAATGAAGAAATGAAGGATCCGTTCCCGTGCTCTTTTAAAAAAATGAATTGAGATGTACAGATTTGTTTTGATTTGCAGTTCTTAATACTAATAAGCTAAACACTGATCCTATAAACCTATAGAGCTTCCTAATTAATTAACATATTGCTCTAAACCTATTAGCAAGTATGGAGTCACTCTTTCCAGGAAAGTCTCCAGAGAAGGCTGGCAAGGCTAGAATCCTGAACATGAGAAGCCTACTCAGGAGGCAAGGTGGACGGAGGAGGCAATGGGGAAATAAAAATAAAAATAATAACAATGAAAGTACTGAAAAGTCTAGATCAGGAATTTGAAGCAGGAAAAGAAGGCTAAAACCATGAACTTTCCTCCCATCACTCCAGACTCCCTTTAGATGTTAAATAAAGTTATTGCCTTGGATAGGGAGACATTCAATAAAGGGCTGGCCTGTCTACTCCTTTTAGATGTTAAGATGCTGTAAGCTATTTGAATAGGGATATAATTGAGGGAGGGAGGGAAGAAAAGAGAGAGAGAGAATATATAAAAGGACATGATTGACAAATGAGGTTTTCCTATTTGTTTTTTGTGCATTTTTTTGGTGTGTTTTTTCTGTTCTTTTCTATATACTAGGTGTTACATTCAGGGCTTGAGTGCTGACTCTTGTTTTTTTTCTTTTCAAGTCTAGTGCTGTGCCATTCGAACCACAGCTCCACTCCCAGCTTTTTGGTGGTTAATTGGAGATAAAAGTCTCATGGACTTTGCTGCCCTCAAATCTCAGCCGGCAGAGTAGGGAGGATTATAGGTGTGAGCATAAGCACCACCCAGCGCTCCCTGTTTTTTGAGTATTAGACTGGCCCTAGATCCCGGTCACATCATGTGGTCATGGGAATTCATGATGGGCTCCCTGAACACCACAAGATAAGAACCACCATTTGAGTTTTCTTCACTGTTCTCTGTGGTGTGTGAAGCAGGAAATGTTTCTCTTTCCTTTCTTCTGTCCTCCAACTTTACCCTACCTTATTGAAATAAATCCCTGCTAAACTTTTATCTTGTAAGACTCTCCTTTTCATAAGACCCCTCAAAACCATTTTCCATGTAGAGCTCGTGACTGTAAACTGCATGGAAATGGGGAGCTGTAAGAACCCCCTCATGCCTTTTCTTCCCCTGGTAGCAATTAGGACATCATTACTCTGAGGTCTCATTTGGCCAATCCTGAACCAATTTCTTTATAAGGTAACCTTAGAGGAAAAAAAAGTCTATAAAATGCTTATTTTTAAGAGTCGACATGAAATTCATTAATGTTGGGCTGTCATTGATAGTTCTTCATGCATGCTAATCAATTAATCATATCACTGGAAAGCAATTTGTCTGTTCCTGATATGACAATTCAGAATTAAATGGTTATGTTCAGCTAAATAATGATCAGATCCTGAGATATGCAACAGAGGCAATCCTTTCTACGATGTTTAGACTTACCACGACAGTCCTCATGATGAGAAGTCAAATGTTAATGAGATTTCAAGGCCCAGACCTGTGCATCGGGAGTGAGGCTGAAGCACTAGAGAGGGCCTGTCAGTTGCCTTCTGTTGGCCCCTCGGTGCTGGGATGGATGTGTGTAAATAATGGCATTAGAATGACTCTGGAGCTGCCTTCTCCACATGGTGAGCCAAGAAGCTGCCTGGTTAATCAAGAATCAGTATGACTTCCTGGGTCAGACTGCTGAAGAATTAATATTATCCCCAGAGACATGGACAATGCCCAGCTGGAAATGAAATGAAGCTCAAGCCTCATAAACGACACATATCTCTGAGCCTTGAATTAGTAGACAGCACCAAGACAGGGGCTGGGAAGGTGGTTCAATGGTAGAGCGCTTGCTTTGCATGCCTGAGGTCCTGGGTTCAATTCCTCAGCACCACATAAGCAAAAAGAAAAAAGCCGGAAGTGGCGCTGTGGCTCAAGTGGCAGAGCGCTAGCCTTGAGCTAAAGAGCTGAAGGACAGTGCCCAGGCCCAGAGTTCAGGCCCCACAACCGGACCCAAAAAGAAAACACCAAGACAATCCAGGGTCCTGCACAGGATGAAGCCCACGTGGGCATTTTAGCCACAATCATATGCATATGAACCTCAATTCCTGCCATTATTAATCTTCATGAAAACAGCAGCAATGTATGGATCTCATGGTCCTCTATGGAAGGTTTATTCTCTGGGCTCGTGGTTGGTGGGGACACAGTTTTACAACAGCTTTAAAATGGAAAGAGAATTATAGTAAAATGAAGATATAATTGTGTATGGTAGGTATGTTCCTGAAAAGTTACGTATAAATCAATTGGATCTTAAAAGCACCAGGAAAAAAATCACTTTTTATAGATGAATTACTATGAATAATTCTATAAGGCAAGCAATCACCTCTTGTTTATCTTTTGGGTATTCAGAATTTTTATACATCATATTCTCATAAGATTTGGTTAAAACAAGATCTGAGGTAGACATAGGTAGTAATCATTTATACTTAGGTGCTTTTATCTATACTCTGTACAACTTCTTAGAAGTAATATGTTTTAGGATGTGCTCCTATCAGAAACAATTTTCTAATTTCATAGTTCATATAAAAGCAATAAAATTTCTTAGCATTTTCTAACTGTACAATAAATCAATTAAGAAGTGCTTTTTAAAACAAATCCAAAGGTAGAATTCACTTGCAGAATAAAAGATTGGTATTTACTTACATTGAATATTATGCAAATAAACTCAAGAAAATGTTACTGAGAATATGGGGCTATACTTTCCAATGATAGGGAGAAAATTTAACCTAAAAGAAAATGAATAGATGTCTTTACATGCTTATATTCTCAGTATTAGAAAAACTGTGTGCATATCAATTACGACTCCAATAGAAATGGTTTTATGAAATAAGCTGACATCCAGAAGTGAAATAAAATCTGGTAATTTCTTTCTTTCAGCTATCTTTTAAATTTAGAATTCTTTGACATTAATTTCAATCTTAATATCATTAGTTATAATATTTCTAATGAGTAATTGCCACTTGCCATTAATAAGTAATTAAAAACTTACTAAAAAGCAAAATAAATATCTTGCAAATCATTGTTCATCTTTGAAGAGTTCTTGTGTTTTGTTTTGTTTTTAATTAAATTTGTGTGCAATGATTCCCATCTTCTGTTCCCTCAACATACATATATTGTAATACACACACACACGCACACACACACACACACACACACACACACACATATATATATATAACAACAACTTCACTCCTGTTTTCTCATTGTTATGATAAAGGTAATATACATAAGTCAGGCAAATAGGTACATTTTTGGGGGGACATCACCCCTTCCCTTTCCTTGCTCTCTCCCATTTTACCCTCCTGTCCTTGCCTGCAAGTTGTGTGGTTCATTTTCAACATAGTGTCTAGAGAGTACCACTGCTGCATTTATCCCTCCATTTTTGTACCTCCCCTTATCTTCCCCCAAACAAATAAATAAACAAACAAAACAAAAATGAAAACAAAAATGACAAAAAAACCCTCTTGTTCAACTTTACTTCTGAAAGGAGGTTCGTAAGTGGACATTCTAGTTCTTAGGTAAGTTTCTAAGCAATTGATACTCTATTAATTGTATTAGCAATTGTATTTCTTGTGAACAAGTAGAAAAGGAGAGCTAGCCTTGACGAGGCAGAGTTTTTCTTATCCTCACAGTCTAAACACTGATCCTGGGCTGGGGTAGCCCAAGGAGGAGGGATACTAAGGGAGTTAGCTTGGTGGTGCTCTAGTTAAATCTTGAAGGCCAAAAGGATCCTCCATGTTCTCATGGCCAGTCAACCTCCAGAAGGAAGCTAGAATTAATGAAATAATTATTCTGTGTTCACTTTCACCTCTAGACTTGAAGCTAGAGGTCAAGTGATACACCACCACTTTGCCACACATACTCAGAAAAATATTGGTAGTTAATTGATGCAGATACATTAAAGAGATGACTCCTTCCAATGAGCAGAATTCTGTTCCCTAATGCAATAGAGAAACTAATGGTTGGAGTCTTGCAGTTTCCTTAGTGCCTTGCTCATCCTGAGTGCTCTATACATGTTTTCTTTTAATGAATGCATGAATAAGGGAATCAGTCATATCTCTGGCATGCATTTTATTTTATTTATTTTTTTATTGTGATTAAGTGGTTACATAATTTCCCAAATTTCACAATATTGTGGGATAGTGATGCTTAGTTAAAGTCACAAACACATTCTTTCATGGAGCAAATTGTCTATCATGGCCTATAACATTTATGAGTTCTATGAGCTTTGCGATACAGTTATTTCTTCCACATGGGGTGATCTGTACATTTCTTTTGTTTTGCATAGCATCAGCTGTTCCCTCTTTCCCACTTGTTCCCTCCCTCCCATCACTGCCATTGAGTTGCTTAGTTTGTTTTGGTCAATGTCCAGTGCAGCTGATGGGTCCTGCTGTTGTATTTTTTTCCCTGATTCCCTCTAGTTCTGTGTCCTCCTCCTGGTTTCCCTCCAGTGTGCACATATATACCATACATGTGATCAGCAGCATGGGGTTATTTAGTAGTGCTTCGACCAGAGTGGAAGTCCTTTGTTTCTTAAGTCCTGTTAATTTTGTCGTATCACCTAATATTTTGGATTTAACATTCACTTATCAGAGAGACCATGTGCCGTTTGTCTCTTTTCACCTGGCTTACCTCGCTCAACGTGATTTCTTCTAGCTCCATCCATTTCCCTGCAAATGCCATTATTTTGTCATTTCTAATGGCTGCATAATATTCCATTGTGTATAGATACCACAATTTTTGGATCCATTCATCTGTGGTGGGGCATCTGGGTTGTGTCCATATCCTGGCTATTGTGAACAGTGCTGCAATAAACATGGAGGTGCATGTGTCCTTGTATACTGGTTCCTGTTGTTCAGGATAGATTCTGGCATGCATTTTAATGTCTTGGATAAAACGTATTAGAGAGAAACATTACATCCTGTGAAATTAAGGACAATCTAATCTTCAAATTCTGAGTTCTACCTATGGGAGGGGGGGTTACTATATTCAACAACAAGGTTATATTTCGCACAATTTTACTACATACATCCTAACACACACTTCAGACATATTTTCTTTCTAGATACATCTTCTCACCATTGGCAGGCTTTAATCCTTCCATTTATCAGGAATAGGATAAAAAATTAAGATTGCTAGCTGGACAGGAGTGGCTGACACCTGTGATCCTGGCTACCTGCAGGGCTGAGAACGGGAGACCTATGGTTGAGGTCATCCCAGGCAGAACAATTTGAGAGACCTTCCCCTTCTCATCCCATAGCTGCACATGCCTGTTGTTCTCAGTTACATAGGAGTCTGTGATTGGGAGGATCACAGTGCCAGGTTAGCCTGGCCAGAAAAGTCAAGGAGACTTCATCTCTATGGGAAGGAAACTGGATTGTGTGGTGCACACCCATGACCCAGCAACGACCAGAAGCCTAGAGCAGGCATATCAAAGCTCAGACATACACCTGCCCAGGAAATGAGTACCTACTCTAAAAATAATGAGAACAAAATAGGGCTGGCAGTGCATCTCAGGGATATTGCAACAACCTAGCCAGTCTGTATGAAACGCTGAGTTTGGACATTCAGAGCTGCCCAAGCAAAAGTCAAACAAACAACAACACAAAGCAAAAGGAAAAAACAAACACGACCATTTTTTTTTCACATTTCACGTTTGGGCGGTCTAAAAATCTCATTTCAATGGAGGGAGTCTGAGCACAGATTCATTTTCTTGTGCTAATGAACCAGAGCAGCATCACTTTGGAAAACTCCCAGATTGTTACTGAAAATGCTGTCTATGAGTTTCTGTGCATGTTTAGCTCCAGAATCCCGAAGGTTACCCAAAATGCTCAAGTTTTTCATGTTTAGGGGATAATGACATGTGTGTGTATTCCTTCCTTCCTTCCTTCTTTCTTTCTTTCTTTCTTTCTTTCTTTCTTTCTTTCTTTCTTTCTTTCTTTCTTTCTTTCTCTTTCTTTCTTTCTTTCTTTTTTTCTTTCTTTCTTTCTTTCTTTCTTTCTCTTTCTTTCTTTTCTTTTTCCTTTTTTGATAGCAGCACTGAGGTTTGGGATCGAGGCTTCACATTTACCAGGCAGTTATTCTACAGTTTAAGCCATGCCTTCAGTATTTCTTGCTTTGTTTTTGTTTGAATAAGATCTTGCTTTCTTTCCTGAGCTGGTCTAAACCTTAATTCTCCTATTTACTCCTCCCACTAAGCTAGGATGACAGGCACACACCATCACATCCAGCCCAGCTATTAGGTGAGATGAGGATCTTTGAATGTTTTACCTAGTCTGCCCTAGAACCTTAATCCTCTTACCTCTGGAGTAGCTGGGATTGCCAGTATGAGTCTCCAGTACCTGGTTTCTCAAATGTTTTCTATCCTTAGCTGAGTCTGATGAAGATCAACATTCATATACTGAGAACTGATTCTACTTTGACTTTAAATGTATCAGAGTTTGCATTGAAACAACCCCTACGAAATTAATTATGCATTGGCAGTTTATCTAATAAAAGTTTGAAAAACAACACACAAGGAAATTGTGAACTATAAGATATGGCAAGGCTTTTGAGAAACCACAAAATGCCCCAAAATATAAATACTTCAAAAATAGAAAGTCTGGGTGCTGTGTATATTTTCACCAAGATTGTATCTATTGGGTTAAAAAAATCACTTGTGAAATTGGCCACATCGAAATCTCTTGGATGTAACATAACTGAATTTGCTCTTCTTCATTTCAGATGTTCTCTACTCCAATGGAGGTTTATAAACATACAACCAATTACAATTGTCATGCTTCCTAAGTGTAATTATTCCCTGTGCTGTAAATAAAGGCTAAGCTAGAAAGACTCCAGGTTGGCTTTCCCTATTAAAACAATAGAGGTTTCACACACAAATCACACACCCTGATTACTCCCTGTTTTTGTGTATCTTTTTCTGAATTTGCAATTAGCCCAATGACCATCTTGATTACCAGTATATAGAATTAGTCTAACAATAAAGCAAAACCTGCCCTCTAGTGTTTGGTTTGAAAATTGCACACTGCAGTATAGCTTCCTCACAGCTAAGCTATGGACTGGGAAGGCTTTGGGTTCAGAAATGACAACTGGGAAAGCATAGTGTTTAAGTAGGAAAAAGTTTTCTTATAGGCTCTCAGAAGTTAATTGTTCACTTCTTTTGAGGCATTAAATGTTTTTCCATGTTGGGGGAATATTTCTGGCAGTTGGGAAATTTTTTTTCTCTGGGTAAATACACAGTATAAATTTGGTTAACTTATTTATATGGTCATACTCCAGTAGAGATTGGGAAACTGTCTTTTAATTAATTAAGAACTGTAATCAAGAAGAAAACTTTTGGCACAGTGTTTAGAATAAATATTGAGTTAGTGAGTTGAAACTGCAGCATCCAAAAATTCTCTTCACTGGGGAAAATCCTCTTTTTAAATCTGAGCTATAAAAACTGGTGGTATTTCATATATTGAAAAATACCTGTGTATTTCAAAAGTCTTGTATTTCATATCAAATAGAGCATGTGTAGCTAAACACACACATGTTGACCCATCATTAGACTTATTTACAAGCAAAAGGCCAGCCTTAAAAACAGGTGTGTAATCAAAACCACCGTCCATGTCTAACAATTTCTGTGAAGGGAAGTCCCTCTTTCTCTCACCAGTGGCAAGCACATGACATTCAGCAATTTTGTCACCTCAAAAACTTGTATTTGAAACACACACACACACACACACACACACACACACACACACACACACACTCAAACTCATATTTGAGCCACACATTTTTTTTTCTCTTTCAAGAGTTTTATCATTCTGTGGTGTGTAACATTTTCTAAAGCAAGGTCATTCTCTTTCTGTGCAGTCTCCTCAGGGACATCTTCTTACCCAGATGCACATGTCACTGTGTGTTTAGCATTTTTACCTGAAATATTTGAAATTCTCTGGCTCCATGTTGACTGTGGTGTTCACGGTCAGCCACATCAGGGGAAAAATCTGGTGCATTTGGGTGTCACTCAGCCTGCCAGTGTCTTGACAGCATTATCAGTTCTCTCTAACAATCCAAGCCTCTTACGACTACCCAGGAACATGCAAATGTGTTCCTTTTCTGCCTGTCTGTCACAGCCCACATTTTCCAGCTTAGCTGCACAAAAGCAAACATGATAAAAATCATTTTGAAGTAGAGGCTGGGCATAATGGATGTAAATTCATTGTTTTGTGTTTTTTTCCCTAAACAATAGTGGCTCTGAGCCTCCAATTACCATGAACTCACCTTGCAGCTAGATGGCTGCCTTGGGCTTGGTTTCCCCTTGGCTGGAGCCAGGATTTCATCAAGTGCTTTTTATCTCCAGGTAAGCAGCTCATCGTCTCTGTAGCTGCCTGGAAGTAAAACCCTGGTGATGTCTGTGGGCGCAGGGGCTTCTGGGTAAGAAACTAACTGTACAAGTCACAGGAGGAAGGTGAGATTCGGGTAGGTACAGCCCTGCCACCCACCAGTTGTCCCCTTCTACTGAACACTGAAAACACCACATTCCAGAGCACCAGCCAAGGTCCTTTTCCCCCTCAACTTAAACCACTCACAAACGATTTGACCTTAATGATCTCCCTGTATGACATCTCTGGAAGTCTAAGATAAGGGTTTGTGTGTTGGAGTCCAGACACAAGTTTCTGTGCAATTTGAACATAATTCTCTCTGCTGACATTTGGCTGCTTTAACGCTTGGTGGCCTTGTACTGCTTCAGTGGTTTGGGATGCTCAAGGGCTGTCTATAATGGCCAAGGGACACCTGGAGGGGGGGGGCAGCAGAGGTGATGGGGGGAGGGGCGATGCAGAATATCAACTGGTTAGTTGAATCTCAGAATACCACCTGATCCAGGAAATGTAAAATGTGGCAGCACAATTTTTCCTCTTTTGCTTGTTAATTGCTTTTTTTTTGTGGCAACATGGTAAGATGAAATTTGATATTTGATCCATTTGAAGAAGTACAATTTAGCGATACATTTTCCAGTGTCCTTTTTTTTTGCAGGATTTTTAATCACCCCAGGTACACACTTCTGTAGCACTGTATACCTCCCATTCCTCAGGTAGGTGCAGGGGACTCTGGAGCCCCATGGGAGGTTTCCCTTGTCCTGTTTATATAGGATTCTGAGTGCTTGACCGTTGCACAGTGATCCTGTCCAAATGAGGCAGGATAGATCAGGGAAAACAAGACATGGTAAACAGCTGCCAGGAATTCAAAAACTAAAGCTTAAAGCAAATGCAAGAGATATGCATCTAGCTACTTCCCTTAAGACTAAAAGGCACTGAAGTCATTTTAGGGGAAAAAGAGGCAAGATAACTTCAGGAAAATGAGGCGTGGTGAAGGCAACTTAGAAACAAAGTATTTAGAAGTACTCTTTGCTTCTAAGAAAGACAACAGGAAGCCTTCCTTATCCCAAGGAAAAGCATCTGTTTTATGACAGGAGGTATTCTTACCTGCAAAGAATGCCCCAAACATCCAGGAACTCAGAAAGCATAACCCCAGGAGTGATTAGAGCCAAGATAAAATACCTATCGTTGCATAACCTTGAAGTCAGACTCCCTGTCTTTATCATATAAATAACGCTGCTGTCAAAAAGCTTTGAGCACCTACACTCCGTTAGAGCTTGTCTACTTCTTGCTTGCTTAATTTACACAAAGCAGCTCTGCCAAGTTTTCTTACTATTATGACTTACCCAGAAACGCTTCTCTTACAATTGAAGTCAAAGACCTTAAGTGAAGAGTCCTTCCTTTCAAATGGAAACTTCACAAACCCTCACCTGCGTCCAGTGACAGAAAGACAGGATGAGTGCCCGGTGTACTCAAATCCTTCCTGATAGCTGTTATCTGCCTCTTAGCGTCGTGCCCTTTGGTCTGTGAAAACGGAGTGTGAACTTGGACTCTGGCCCATTAAGAATGGAGGACAGAGGAAATTCAGGCCCTGGATGGAGTTTTGTATGTTTCCCTTGAGCTTTCCCTCACTCTCATGGAAAATAAGAATATAAATCATGGCATCATGAATAATCCTCTTTTTGCCAGCAAGGTGTTTGATGGTAGGTAACCAACCTCTAACCAGGCTTTAGGAAGCTTTTCTCATTTCCACCTTAGGAACCCAGCATGAGGCTAAGGGGGAGACCAAGCAGCAGTGGCTATATTCCATGTCCTTGGCCAGCCTTGAAACAGAAAGCCAGTCAATAGGAACAGATCTTTGTAGAGGACCTGAGTCAGTATAAAGATGTGAAGTCTGGAAACACAGCAGCCATTTTGCCTGTTTGGGAGTTTGAACTAGTTAGGGAGTGACCCATCCTATTTATTTATTTCATTTCAACCTTCCCTACCCCCCTGCTTAAAGTTTGGTCCAGTTTCAGTCAAGAATTTTTGTATGACATGAAATTTTTTAACTAACTTCCAGAGAATTTGAAAAAGAAATGAGAAGACAGAGGGAGTTGGTGCGTTTGCTTAGTTCTTTATTTCCAAATACCATAATTTCTACCTTCAATTGAAAAAAAAGTTTTTCTTTGTGCTTTAAAGATATGAGAAGTGGAGAAACATTAATACAAAGGACTCCTCTAGAAACACACAGGAACATGCAGTGATTCCCCATGTCTCTAGGGGCAGAGCCAGTATAAATAATTTAAAAAAATTTTTTTGGTTGGTCATGGGGCTTGAACTCTGTTCTCCAGGCGCTGTCCCTCAGCTCTTCAGCTAAAGGCTAGCTCTCTGCCACTTGAGCCACAGTGCCACTTTCGGCCTTTTCTGATTATGTGGTGCTGAGGAATCCAACCCAGGACCTCATGCATGCAAGGCAAGCGCTCTACCACTGAGCCACCTTCCCAGCCCAAGGAAGTAAATTTTTAGCTCCCAAGTCATTTACTTCCCAAGTCAGCTTAGGGCCTGAGTGCCTTTCCTTAGTTCCCCCCCTTCCCACCCTCCACAGCTCCACTTTCAGATTTTTGCTGGCTAATTAGAAATAAGAATCTCACAAACTTTTCCTGCCTGGGATGACTTTGAACTGGGATTCTCAGATCTCAGCCTCCTGAGTAGTAAGGAATACAGGCATATGAACCACCAATTCCCAGCACCAGATATTGTTTTTAAATTTTTATTTTTAACTGCTGTGGGATTTCATTTCCTTGCTTACAAAAGGACATTCACCATGTTCCTCTTGTTACACAGATAGGTACATATACACATACTGTTTTTGAATGAATGTAACTTCTTTAGAATATCATTGCCTGTGTTGGTGTAAAATGCAGAAATTACTTTCCAGCAATTGGAAGGCTAAGTTCTAGCTCCAGGTGTGTTCTGGGGTCTCTTCCCTTGGTTTGCTGCCTTTCCTCTGTGTCTTGTCTTTGCTTAGTGAGTGTATGCATCTCTGCTGTCTCTGTGTGCACATTTCCTCTCATAAGAGCATGGTCATGTTGGATGAGAGTCTACCCCAATGGCCTCATTTTCATTTAATCACTTCTGTTAAGACCTTGTCTCCAAATGTGGTTCCATTCTGGGGTATTTCCATATAATGTATTGCAGGAGACATAATTCATCCTGTAATAGCTAAGAACAGAGAAGTTGCTAAATAAATGTTGGTGTTACTTAGCAAATGATATTCGAGTCCTTGGTGTGTGAAACCAAAGCCGTGGGCTAAATTTCATCCATCAAGACAGGAAATCTTGTTTGGAACTCCCAAAAGGTTTGTGGATTCTGTAAAGACATCTGAACCGAGCAGGGCTCTGTTGTAGAATCATTGCTTCTTTTCCCTTGATATTCATGATGGAGGTACCTGTGTGATTTTTGGTACTTAGATGGGCCACGAAGCCCCTAGATGGTTTTGGATGTTGTTAAGACCTTTTACCCCCGAGCGAGGAAGAAGGAAATAAGTAAGACACCACTCCAAAGAAATCCAACCATTCCACTGAGCCCCAAAGGGCACCGTTGCCTCTCACTTGGTGGAGAGAGATCTGAAAGGCAAATGGTGTGTGAAATGTTAAATGTGAATGAACTTTAAGCAACTGACATGGTGCTTCTGCTTCATTAAAATTTCATTTTTTTCCCCTGCTAGTGCAGCATGAGAAAATGTTCCCAGTTTCTAGTTCATTCCTGGAGCTTAAATATTAAGCTCAGCTTGGATTGAGAAGACATATCTTGGATGAACAGAGCCTCTCCTTTTTTAGTTTGTCTCTCTGGGTTTTTATTTGGGGGTAAAAGGGAAATACAAATGGATGGGGAAGGAAGTGACTAGTGTACCTTACTTCACTGGAAGTGAGGATTCCTTGTTGTTCAGCTATGTGATCAAATAAGCTTTGTATTTGTAATTTAAACCTTCTAGAGGTAGTTTATGCGTTGTTGCCTCTTTTGACTTGCACTTTTCGCCCATTTGACTGTGGTAGTAGAGCATATTCTTCCAGAAATTACACATTGGCATTACTTAAAAATTTGTAATGCTGCCTTAAAAAATTGCACATTGGATTTGCGTACTTGGTTGAGCCAATGAAAATTGCGTGTTACACAGAACTGGGAGCCACTTGCCTGCGGTATTTATGCACATCTTCGGTACTTAATTTCATGTTTCTCATCTCTTGAGATGGTCAGTCTTGATTTTCAACTTGGTTAGATTGAGAGCTGCTTAGGAAATTAGTAAACTAGATTTCTAACTGTATCTGTTGGAATGTTTCCAGAAACAATTGGCATGTGGGAGGACAAGCTGAAAGGAAAGCCCACCATGAGTGTAGACAACTCTCCCCATAGGTTGGAGATCGAAGTAGAAAAAAATAATAGAGACAGACAAGCCAATGAGGGAGAATAAGATTCTGTCTTAACCAACTTCCTGTCACTGTGACAGAATACCTGAGATACACACCTTAAAAAGAGGAAAGACATATACTAGTGGACATCCTTGTAGACAAGCAGAAACGGTCAGATAAGTTGATGGTAGGCGAAATGAACCCCAAGATAAGGATTCAAATGGTTTTGCTTTCTTGCTATTGTTTCTATCATATTTATAAGATGATTTTTTGTTGCTTTGTATGTCCCTCCCCCACCATATAACCCCTGTTTTCACTGTATTTGATGTTGGTATAAATTTGGGGAGGGGAAGGGAAAAAACAAATCGTTTAAATAGGGATACGGGTGGACCCATTGCAACAATGAGATGTACAAGACATTATGTCAAAAAACAAACTTTACAACTTTGGCATGGGGAGTGGTATGGGCTGGCAGGAATGGGAAGGGGAAACAAAGGAGGAGGCAACAATGCTTGATAAGAAATGTACTCATTACCTTGCTCATGTAATTGTAAACCTTCTGTACGGTATTTTCACAATAAAAAACTTATTCATATAAAAAAAGAGTAAAGAAAGGTTTGTTCAATTCACTAATTGGATGAATAAATCGTATCAGGTTGACTACCTGAATTAGTGACCTTTAGGGAATTAACGGTGAAGAGTTGAAGTCCAGAGTTTAAATAGCCAGGGAAGTTTGTGAATGAGTACCACATATTTAAAGTAAAGGTGAGGAATCCCACAGCCTGGCTCTACAGGGCAGGAAGCTGGAAAGAATTCAACCACAAAGAGGTGATCGAGAGAGGCAGTTAGAGGTGTTGGCCCAGAGACAGAGAAATCTAATTCCATGTTTGCCATTTTCTAGAAGTGCAGAGTGGTCTCAGGTAGCCTGGATGACCTCTCTGAGCTCATTTTGCCTGTTGCTCAATTAGGAGGCTTGGGATTAAATTATCTTCCAGACTTCATCAAGCTTAATAAGAGAACAGTATGTAAGAAGAGAAAGAACACACAAGGAAGAAGCAGAAGGCTGGGTTTAAATTCCTTGTCTAACCTGTGTAATCTCTAGGCTTTGGGGAAATGCTATGTGCTCTCTGAATCTCAAGATCCTTGGATTACAAGGGTACAAGGATTGAGTTAGGTAGTGTGTATGATGATACTAAAAGTGGTGGCAACACCCAGAGTGAATGAATATTCAACTATCTGAAGCCCATGCTCTGTGATTATAGAAAGGGCTAGTCCAGGACCTTTTTATTTCCATGAACTCTTGCTTAGGTTCAGTGGGAGCTGGGGGTCTCATCTGAGGCAGGGCAGGAGAGGGAATTCTTTCCCAGCTCACATTCAGTTCCTGTTGACCTGACCTGTATAATTTAGGCCCTCACGATCTCAGCTTCCACAACCTGGGCTTACCAACTGGGCTGCTTCCTTCAAGTCAGAAAAAGAGAGACATTCACAGTGACAGCCAAAGGCATCTAACGCAGCATAGTTACTCATTCATAACCACACACTGGTCTTTACCTTGACAGTTTTCTATTGGGTTGAAGCAATCACAAATGCCACCTGAACTTCAAAAGAGGGAGCATCCAGGGCCATAAAGCCAGGAGCTGGATCATATGGACAACATAAGAATCTGTCCTCCACAACCCTTGCCAGTGAGCAAGCATCCATATTTTCAGTAAGAGATTCACAAATGATTTGGGGATCAGAAATCTACAAAGTCAGTTATCAATTAATAATCATTTTTGGCTTCCGAATGCCTTCTCTTCCTTTCATCTGTCCTTCTGAGCCTTCAGCCCATATTTCCTTCCTTGGCTGTTCTGTCCTTGTTATTGCATTCAGTTACTGGTAATTGGCTCCTCGCCTTTTCTGAAGTTGAAAGTCTCATTCTCACCTATGGTGATCAAATAATAGTCCCTCCCATGCAATCCACTATCCTTAATCATTCTCAGAGCTACTGAGGGGCCCGCTTCTAATACCCGCTCTTTCCCTTCTTCCTCCTTTTGTTCTGTTTCCCATCATGCTCCCCTTCCTGCTTCCTGCTCTGATTACACTGGAGATTTCCTCTTTTCTTCAAACCAGTCTCGGTGGGCCTCACTGATCTTGAAAAACCTGCTGATAATTAATCTCTTTCCAAAGTTGAATTTATCTTTTTCAGAGCAGATCTGGTCTATGTAGCATTTCTTGAGGTCCACACCACAGGTATCACTATTACCCCTATTATTGTTTATTATTACTAGTATTAGCTGTGCTGAGAATAGAACTCCGGGCCTCACACATGCTAAGGGAGTGCTTTACCACTGAGCTACATTAAAACCCTCAGTCAGCTCTAAGTTAAGATCTAAAGATTTCTTTTAGATAACTAACACCAACCCAGTCTGAATCCGGACGACCACACTCACTATTTCACATGCTCCTTTTTCTGTAGAAAGTGCATCCTCCTTTACCTAGGCTGGGGAATCTTTTCACATGAGTGAAAGCCTCACATGAGTTCCAGGTATATGGAATTGGGTTGGATATTGGGTTCCAGTACGTGGGTTGAGTACCAGGGCAAGCTCCATAAATGTGTGACTTGTGCAGTTATGTCGTGGTTCAGACATGGACAACGTTCTCCAAAGTTTCATATGGCAAAGGCTTAGTTTTTAAGATAGCATGATTGTGCAGGGATAGGAACTATATAGGAGGCAGGGCCTGATGGGAGGCCTTTAGGTCACTGGGGACATGTCTTTGAAAAAGGTCATGGGATACTTATCTCCCAGTCTCTCTTGGCTTTCTGGTTCAAAACATAACATTAACTCTAGCATATGCACAAGTCATTACCAAGCAAGGAGGCCAAAGCAATAGAGCTGCCTGCTTTGGATTTAAACCCCTCTCCTGAAATGAAGAAACCTTTTCTCTTTATAAATTAGTTGCTTTGAGTATTTTGTTGTATTACTGTGAAGCTATTATACCTCACAAAGAGTGCCATATTCAGAGGGACCATTGTATTTGCTTTAATATTCTATCATCACCATGTTGAGATTCTTGATCATTTTATCTTTGCACTTGCACTTTGTATACGAGTCTCATGGGAAAATGTATGTATGGGCAGGCAGATGAGTGGAGCATCTCTACTGAGTATGCACGTCTGTTGTTCTTGTCAGCTCTTTAGCACTACAGTGTCCTGTATGCACAAAATTGTGGCGAACCTTTGATGCACAGAGAGTTTGGTGAGACTTAGTATAAGAGGGGGTGCAGCTGCTCTGACAACCCTGTTTCCATTTGAACGAGAACTTGCCTCTATTTCAGGAAGACAGCAGTAGTGTTGTAAGCATGACAAATCATCAGGCAAGCTGACGATGTCTCTTCATACTACTACTTCTTCTCCATTAATCAACCACTTACTTGACAATGATGACATAGGAGGAATGTGGAAAATAGAGCACTCCTATTTCCTTCCCTTTCAATCTATCCTCATTCGTTTGGAAGCTGAAGGTAGGGAGCATTGGGAGAGCATGTATCAAGAACAGAAATGAAAACCATGGAGTTAGTTTTGTGCAGTGTTTTCACTGTTTTTGCAAAAATACCTCTGCATGGATGTGCTATGGAATACTGAGTGTGTGATTTCAATAATTTTTCTCATACAGCTTAAATGCACTTAACTTTTCATATAGAGCTGGCAGTGCACAATATCAAGATGGGCAATGAAATTCATGCCAATAATTTACTTATTTGCTTATTTAGAGCAGCATTAAATAGCAACTTAAAAATAACTCTACCATAGCTTGCGAGACATGACAGTCCACGTAAAAAAAGTAGAAAGTCTACACTTTTGCAGGTGTAACGATAATTTTTCTCTGTACAGGTTACCTGCACTTCCCTTCAGTGGGCCTAGTTAGGATGTAGCTGTGCATGCTGTGAGGTACTGATTGAGAATGAGTAGTAAGGGAATTGTCTCTATTCAAAAAGATACATCTAACATTCATGGAGTTTCTAGTCTTTTGACTAGACAAAGGTTCCCACATATTTCTGATGATCACTCATTTCCCTCTCTCTTATTCCTTAAAGCAGAGTTAAAGACAGTATACAATTCTGATTTTCTTAGCCCTAAAGTCAAAAGACGGATCAAGGCTGGTTAAAAACCCAGCCAGGACTGTACCCAGCTCCAGTGATTTTAGCCACATAAATGGTGGAAAAAGTTGAGAAGTTTCCCCTTACAAAGGTCCAGTTATAGTTGTGATCAAAAGACTTTTAAACATCTATAATATACTTAGGTGAAGACCAGAGAAGAATCTTCCTTCAAAATTAATGTGAGTTAAGGAAGAGAGAGGAGCTCAATTGTACAGCACTTAGCATGTGTGAGGCCCCAGATTCTGTCTCTAGCCCCACTAAACTAGCTAACTACCTACCTTCCAGACAGTTGCTATTATCTTCATTTTTGCCTTGGGCCTTCTTTTGGAAGAGCATGAAGCAGATCATCCTCATGGTAGAATTGATTCTCATTATTCACAGGAACAATTAATGACAGGCACAGTGAAGACTGAATCAGGATTCCCAGAGGAAATAGGAGGCTGGATTCTCCTAGTGTCTGTGTCCCAATGCTTTCATCAACTGATCACTTTATTTTATGCACATTTCTATGTAAATTCATCTTATTTAACACATGTATATGTATCTTAAATTTACACAGTATATATATATATATATATATATATATATGTATATGTATGTATGTATGTAATATACACGCACACGCTCATATTTGCTTCATCAACATTGAACTGTCTTCCAGGAACACTATAGCATGTCTGACTGAAGCTGACCTGATCCGTGTGTTGTCTCTTTAAGGTACATCACAGGTTGCTGAGGTGCTTTCTGTTTGGGATCATTTCAAGAAGCACAAAAAATGTGAAGAACAGGCAAAACAAAGCTATGGAAAGGATGCTGTTCAATAGGAGAAGGGATCTAGGAAGGCCAAGTTTCACCCTGTGGGTGCAGGTGGAGCCCAGGGCATCAGATGACTCACATCTTTCACTGCTCTGAATGCTGCAAGTGATGGACATAATGTGTAAGTACTGATTTGGAAATTCCAAGAACGCTGTAGGGAGCAAGTGAATGTTTAGATATGGAATCCACCAATAGTGAAGAGTGCATCGAGTAGAAAGTATAAATACACCAGATATGCACGGAATCCGAGCACTCAGTATAGTGTTTCAGACCACCAGATTTGGGTCTCTTCAGAGTCCAGTGAAAGTGAAGGATTAAACAACATGATATGAGTAGATGGTATGGTCTAGTTATCAGGAGGGCTTTCTTGTTGAGGATATGTGAGGGAGGAAGGCATTTTCCTCTGCCTTCTTAGATTCAGTGACTGCGACCTGTCAATTAACCGACAAAAGAGAGATTGATAAGAGGGAAAAGACCGAGTGCATTTATTTACACATGCAATGTTCACGAATTTAGGAGAACTCAAATGTGAACCTCAGAGGGTTGGCTTGAATCTAGAGTTCATGTGCTCTCAGGAAAAGGATGATACAGTGTACAGGAGTGCCTACATAGTGAAACAGTGTGAGGTTGGGGTTTTAGTCATGTGTGGAAAAGAGACTAGAAAATTTATGGTAGGGAAGGGTTATTTAGTAAGATTGTTATGCAGATCAGAATCTCTGTCGTTCTCTCTCTCTAGTTCCTAGAAGGGGAGGGAGAAAACTATTATACATAGACATTGATCTCATCTTGATATTGAAAAATTTGTGTATGGATTAGAAAGGCAGAAAGGGACGAATGGCAGAGAGTCTCTCTCTCTCTCTCTCTCTCTCTCTCTCTCTCTCTTTGGTTGGCCATGAGGCTTGAACTCTGGGCTTGGGTGCTGTCCCTCAGCTCTTCAGCTCAAGGTGAGTGCTCTACCACTTGAGCTACAGTGCCACTTCCAGTTTTCTAGTGGTTTATTGAAAAGAAGAGTCTTATGGACTTTCCTGCCCAGGCTGGCAGATCTCAGCCTCCTGAGTAACTAGGATTACAGATGTGAGCCACTGACTCCCAGAAAGAGGCCCTCTTATGTCAGCTTATCAATTGTCTATAGCTTAAAATAATCCTGATGACAAATATTTTGGGGTGGTACCTGTTGCTCCCTTTCACTTGGAGTTGACTATTGTAATGGCAGAGCCGACAAAGGTTATTGTTGTTATTGATGTTATTGTTAACAAGAAAGTCAATAATAGTTGGCCAACAAAGACGTGAGCATATTTTTCACAGAACTGAGAGGAACTGTGTAAAAGACAATCCCAGAATTCATTCTTACTCCAGAACCCTGATTTGAGCCAACACAACAGAAAAAAAAACCTAGTGGGTCCACAGAGTGACTAAACACCATGTTTTAGTTGAGATGCTTACCTATTAGGGTTACAAAATTGCTTCATCAGGATTTTGTAGGGACGAAGAATGGTGGCCAAAGATGAGGGTTAGGAATTAGGCCAAGGGTGCTGCTGTTTGGAGGAAGAGGACTGCTGCTCTCATAACATGTGTGTGTTTGTTCACCAGCTCTATGATGCTGAATGAGCATCTTGGAATTACACATGAATTTCGGTCGGTGGAGCCAGCTCATAGTTTGTCATCAGCTATTCTACTACTTTGTTCCTCGAAGTGTTTTCTTTCCCTTTCCCTTTTTATCAGCATCATTTAATTGTACTAAGGGGGTTTATTTTTCACATGGAAATATAAGTATACAATCCAGCTCACCCTTCTGTCACTCTCTCACCTCCCAAACCATTCTCAATAAGCATCATTGTTCACACATGTTCCTTATTCACCCTCCTTCACCCTCTCTCCATTCACCCTCTCCTCCCATGAGCACCCACTCCCTGGACAGGACCTATTTTACATTCCTAGTATTAATTTGTTAAGTCTATGTTCAAAGGAGTGACACCTGTGGTATTTCACACATGCATATCCTGTGCCTACAGCATTCATTACCTGTATGATTCAGGAAATAGCTCCACAAGCCCCACCGAGAAGCCACTGGAATCCAGGGTCACAAAATAGAAAGAAGAGGTCCTTTGTCCTAGCACCGTACTGGCATTCACATCCCCACTTTCTCTGGGATAAATGTTCACACATTACTCTCAGCGTTGACCATTCTTTGAGTTTGGATTTTTCTACATTTGTGTCCGCTTACTTTGGAATAAAAAAAAGAAGATATCACAGTAGTGACAATACAGTCCATTCAGGGGCATGCCATAGGCATTAGAATTTAGGAGTGTCCAACTCCTCTTTTTACTTGCTTTGCCAGGGTGGTGAAGTTAGATCACTCTCCACCATTTGGTATTACTTAATTAAGAAATACCTCAGAATTTTCTCCCTATTAGTTTCAGGCAGATTAGGAGGGGGGGGAAGCCTTATTTTAACAGATGCTAAAGAGTCTTTCCAACAATTTGAGGATCAGGAGAATGTCTTTTATAGAGTTCCCAAGCATTCCCTGGCTGTTTCTGCCAGAGTTGAAAAAAAATTTAGTGGCTGACGACTTAATGAAAAGCCAAGCTGCTCTGACAAAGAACTCCTGGGCAACTATTACTCTGGTTCCAAAGAGTTATTGCAAATTAAATTTTATTCTTGTCCTTTATGATCTATATCAAGCAGTAGGGTAACAGCATGACTGAAATCTTCGAGTCTTGCGCTGCTGTTAATAAAAGCACCCGTTCATTAATATACGTACCAGCAGGAAAAATGAAATGGTGTACACCACTTGACAAGTCAGATATTGTATTGTCAACTTGGTAGGCAAGAGGCAAGGTAAATACAATCTGGGTTTGGGGACAGGGTAATTACTGTCTCCATCTGGTAGCTCGTTCTTCGGCTGAACTCGTACCTCTTCTGTGTGCTGAGTACTTATGGAACATTCTGCTAGGCAACTTAAAAAGGATTACTTTTTAAATGTTACCTTGAAAGCTTTTCAAGACTGCTTTTTGTCTAATAACACAATATCACATCTGGTGTGATTTGCCGTGGCTGTACAGCAAAATCTTTTAATAGTATTTATTAAGTGCTTTGGGAAGATGCATAATCACCATCGCGAGTTCGTGGTAATAGAGCGCCATTAGTCCTCTCAGCCTTCCATGTCCATGGAAAAGGCCGGCTCAGCAAGAAACACATAATGAATGTAAAGCAAATACAAAATACAACATCCCCACAGTCTGACTCTTGCCCCTGATGGATGGGAATGGCACATTTCACAGTCTAAGTAAGCTGCTTGGCGAGTGCTAAGAAGAAAAAAAAAGCATCTCTAAAATATTTGGCATGAAATATCATGAACTAAACAAGCGCGAGGAGCACACAGCCAAGGGAGCCCTTTGGGGCACAATGGTATTTACTTTAATGACCGTGGCTTAGGAAATTGCCATATTCCACACTGGGTTAATAAAGGCTCAGGGCAAAGTAGAGAGAGCGGGAAGCAGTACAGGCTTAAGTGTGGGGAAGGGGAAAGAAATGTCAAGTACCTTCTTCTTGTCATTGAACATCAGGACATATTTTCCTCCTCCATTTCTTCCCATTCCCACAGCCCAGAGCAGGGCAAATCAAGAAAAGCATTACAATGAGGGAAAGTCAGCTGCAGAGAAGGTATTTAGAAAAAAAAAATTTGACTGCTTTCTGGACAATGGAGTGCTGGATGTAAGGGTAATAAATAGACAGTGTGTGATTAGAAAGCTGTAATTCAGTCAAGAGATTAGTGATCTTATTAGCAGGCAACACAAAGCCATTTCGATGTGTTTGAGATCATCAGGACCTTGAGATGCGACAGGGACTTTGTTAGTCAATATCTTACCTGTGTGTATGTTTGGAGTATTGGGAGTAGGGTTAAAACTAGGACCCCATCGGATCAATTACTATTCTAAGCCGTAGTTACCTCCACACATCTGTATGGTTCTGTATTCTTGCAGAGCTGCAAAGTCTTCCCAGACTCCAGGAAATAGAATCTAAAAAAAAATCCTGGCAGCTGGGTGCAGGTGATTCACGCCTGTAATAGCTACCTACTCAGGAGCTGAAATTTGAGGATCGAGGTTCAAAGCCAGCCCTGGGCAAGAAAGTCCATGAGACTCTTATCTCCAATTTACCACCAGAAAACCAGAAGTGGGGCTGTGGCTCAAGTGGTAGAGCGCTCACCTTGAACTGAAGAGCTAAGGTACAGCACCCAAGCCCAGAGTTCAAGCCCCACAACTGACAAAAAAATATTAAAATAAATGGAGTCCTGGTAAAGGTAAACTATGTGTGGAAATAAGATGATCACTATTGTTCATGTACATCACCTGCAAAGGAGCCCACACTAGATGATTATTTCTAGAAGGTGGGCTCTCTCTTTCCTTAATGTTACCCTGTAGCAGTGGGGGCTTTGACTTTATTTATTCAAAGCAGCATCAGTTTCCAGCTCTTGTGACAGAACATATTTTTATTCTCTACTTTTAAACTCCTTGAGACCTTGATGGACTCATTGAACATTTTATGGTTTCAGTTTCCTAATTTTTTTAAGAACAAAAATAGTTCTTACTAATTTTTACTTGAAGGGGGGGAGGATATTCTGCTTGTAGATTATGGCGAGTTAGCAAGTTGGAGGAGTTCAGCACTGTTTTTTTTTTTTTGAAATTGTGATGATGTTGGTGCTGCTTTTGGCATTATTTTTAGGTGTTATTTTCTTCTTGAGGAAGACAGGCTTCCCAAACATAAGTCTTCTCAAAAGTAAGTCAGAGAGCAGGGATCTGTACAATAAGTTTATGACTTGAAATGTGGTTTCTGTTTAGACTTACAGGTATTCTATGATATTCGCAGTTCTAGTTAAAAACTTTCATCTCTATCCTGTAGAAAAGCGTGTGTGTAGACACATTTGTATGAAATTGATCTTTACAGGATAACTTTAGGAACAAGTAATGTTGTGAAAGCAAGCTTAAGTACCTTAAAAAGGGCTGAATGACTTAATCAGAGATGAACTTCTTTTCCAACAATTGCTGCCAATCAAAGAGATTTTTTTGGTTAGGTACCAGCAGATGGCATTAAAAAATACAACATACTTTGTTCCCTGTGGAACACATCTCTTCATTGTCAAGTGGATGATCACCAGGGTTTTATGACTCTATTGTGGGAATCAAGTGGAAAGTGTTACAAGGAGCTTAGTAGCAACAAAAACTGAATGATGAGGATTTGTGAATGGCAATTTAAGTTGGAGAGGGTTCATCTCTATCCATCCCTTCTTGCATGTTGGTCTGTCCTTTAGAATGGCAGAGATGCCATTTGGTGAATATGAAATGATTGGTACTACTTGAACATCAACACGTAGCCTGTCATCGGAGGGAAAGGACACAGGTGATTCTGAAAAACCAAAGAAAATACCTAGAGCTGTTCTGAATTGGTAAGATAGGCCCATGGATAAATTAAGCCTCAAACTCAGTTTGTTGGCAACATTCAATAGAATCTAAATACAATACTTCTGGAACAGCAATGGCCACCGGAGGTTTTGTTCATGGAAAGATCAAGCAAAATGGCTGAAGTGCAGAAAGTTCAGAGCCCTACCCAGTGTGTGTTCCAAACAAGGCCCATTTTGAGGCTGATGTAGAGAGCCAGGCTTTTTGTGGGGAGTTGATTGTGTACCTGATGATGTAAGCAAGGGTTTTGGATTCTGGATTCTGATCAGGGATGTTTTCAATACAACTAGTTAAGATAGCTTTAACTAAGGAAGGGGTGGATAATAACATTACTTAGGACTTCTTTGGTAGGATTGAAGTTGCTCCTTCAAACTTGCAGCTCAATATGATTAATCACCTCCAAGCGTGGTAAAAAGAGGGCTTATACCTCTGTAATTAGATTTATAGTAAGGTGTCACATACAGTGGGGTCTGAATTGATCTCATGAATGGCTGTTATTATACCTAAGGTGACTATATAATTTATCATTCAAACCAAGGACGCTAAAGAGTGGAAAGAATGATAGCTGTATTGCCGCAATAGACAATAAGGACTGTCATGGACAATTTGGGACCTAGAGCCTTCTGATTTATATCTGGTGAGTAGAGATGAGGATTCATTCACTGGACTGGAGTTCCTCTGTGATTTGTTCCTGTTTTTTTTATTTTGTTAAGTGCCATTCTCTTATATTATCTGTAGACTCTCATGATGGAGGTTCAGCAATAATCAGGGGAGTATAGGGAACACATTATGGATTTCATGGACACTAGATCTCATTCCTCCTTCTTCCTTTGTTTCCCTCCTTTTGTGCTGCCACATCACTCCCTCTCTGCTTCTAGGCATGGAAGAAGAAAGATTCAGGTGTGAGAAAGCTGTTTTGTCTGCCTATTGCTCCTGGTTCATGCTCTGTCCAACAATATACTTATTGATACCCAGTTTTCCCTTCTATTTCCCTAAAACTTTAAGACTTTCATATTCAAAACCAAACACATAAACAGAACCCATGCTTATCTTCTGCTAAATACAAGTAGCCTCCACATGCTGCTTCATAGTAACACATTAGTTCAAACAAAACCCAATAAAATCATTCCTGTGTCACTAACAAGCTTTTAACATTGCTCTTTAGATGGAACTTTTTGGCTTACTAGAATCTGGGGACATCTCATTTTTCAATGCAGGAAGCTGGAGTATGATAATTCACAATATATGATTCAGAGCCCCAGATGAATCAGAAGGCTGTCGGGTGTCATTCTGCCAGTCTCGGCTGAGAGAATTGGTTACTGGCTTTTCTGTGGCTGCACTGATGGGTTGATTCCACAAAAATAATAAGTTGGTAGGAACTAGAATCATTTATATTCAAATTCTAAAGATGTGGGTGAGCCCTGGGGAAAGGGAAAGAAAAAGAAGAGAAACAACAGAAGGCAGAAAAGACCTTGGCTTCTCTGTGTGGCTTCTCCCGTGTGTATGATGTGTGGAGAAGATTATGAAAGTGGAAGGGACTTGAGAATTTCCTTTAAAGAAATGATTTGTGGGGCTGGGAAGGTGGCTCAGTGGTAGAGCGCTTGCCTTGCATGCTTGAGGCCCTGGGTTCGATTCCTCAGCACCACATAAGCAAAAAAGAAAAAAGCCAGAAGTGGCGCTGTGACTCAAGTGGTAGAGTGCTAGCCTTGAGCTGAAGAGCTGAGGGACAGCGCCCAGGCCCAGAGTTCAGGCCCCATCGACCATACCCCCCCCCCAAAAAAAAGAAATGATTTGTGCAAATACGGGTTTCCTAGATCAAGGAAGAGAAACAAGTAGCCTATTATAGGCAGACCTTTTTTTAACTTGACGTTCAGCTTTCTGTACACCTGGGGAGAAAAATTTCAAGATGGACATTACCAGCAGCCAAAGCCACCAGGACTGTGATGGCTGGTCTTCAACATCATAGTGTTTCCCAGGACATTTCATAGTTGATTTAGTCAACAAAGCTGCTATACTAGCTTTTGGTTAGGATCAACTCATTGTTGTGTTGTGAACCAACAACACAAATAGATCCTAGATGAGCCTGGTGTATGGAAGGAGTCAGGAGGGGGTGGAGTAGTCGTAGTAATGGTTGGCTTTCTGTAGAGGTGATGTCTAGGTCAAATGATCGAGCCAGGGGGAAGCAGATTTGACAGCTTCTGTTCCAAGCATCTCACTTTGCTTTGCAGAGGCCATAAGTTCAACCTAGAAATCAGTGGTTTATTTGCCAACAATCTTTATTTGAAAATTGGAGAAGATTAGCAGTTGAATGGCACTACATTTTAGAATAAACATGTAATTTATGAGTTATCTACAAATAAAAAGGCATGGATTGCTTGCCCACTTCCTTGTTGTTGGCATACTTGCTGCCAAATTCTAACATCCTCTTAGATCATTGAATTGCAATTAAAATATTACAATTATTCTCATGTACTTTCATTGTTATGCCTATTACTGACAGATGGCAGGAATTCATTCATATGACTGGCTAAATTCATTATGCTCACCAAATCTCATTTTATTTAGTGTAAAATGGGCACTATTATTTCGATCTCAGAAATCCTATGAAAACGATGGTATATGTCATGGTTTCATTGCTCTGGATGCATTTCATTTTATAACATTCTTTAAAATGTTACTAAGTACCAGAGGGCTGCAATATAGGGACAAATATGTATCATTAGGCCTCTGGCCTAATGTGTTAAAACCTTTTGGCCCATAAGCAAAACATGGCTGCCTCTAAACAACTATCTCCTACCACACAACCACTCTCAGAGTGGATAAATGTGTATATGTATATATAATTATATATATGTATATATTTCTAGTTGTGCTATGTGTAGATCTGTTCATGGCTATCTCTTTCCTTGACATGAATTTGGAGCTCAAATGTCATCTTAAGAGGTTCTCCTGGAACATCAATCTCCTCCCTAATCCCTGCTCCTTTTCCTGTTTTATTTCCTCCATGGCACCTTCCACTTAATGAATCATCTTGCTCATTTATTACCTAATGCACTGGCTGTTCTCTTTCACCCCAACCAGGATGTAAACTGTCCAGGAGCAGGAATCTGGTGTCTTGCTCTTGTACCTACAACTGTGTCTGGCACCTGATAATGGCTCATTCCATATTTTTTTGAAAGACTATAGATAATTGCCTGTCAATTTTTTTTGTTTTCAAGTTTTAAAAGAAATAACTTTATAAAAGGGAAATCGTGTTTTTCAATTCAGTTTGTCTAGTTTGTTTTTCTCCCCAAACTTGAGAACTCTATGGGTAAAATTTCCCTTCTTTTGTTTGGCTTTCTGCTTCAAGGTGAACATGAGCAAGAGCCCCCTGGGCAGGGCTATGAAGACAGGCATCTAACTCCTCCTGGCTTTGCAGAGTCCCATTTATGAGCCAAGAAAATATGTTCAGCCCCATGTTCATAACCAGCAAATAAAGGTGTCTGTGGAATGGAAATGTATTGTGCCACATCAATTGCAGATGCTTGTTTGAAAAAAGTCTTGAACTTATGACTCAACGTTTGGCTCTTACAAGATGAAAAGCAAGTTTTTACCTCTAACTGCTGCTATTTTATGAGATGGTATTTTTTTCTATGATCAATATGATGTTGATATGTATATATTGTATAATGTATATATCTACATATATCTAATTATTCCATCCCATTTGTCAATGGATTTATCTGAAAATTGTCTTGTAAAATTCAGTTTGTTCAATGAAAATTAAGATAGCATTGTGAGTTATAGTGTTACAGCTAAATGATATATTCTCAAATTTTCTATATGGATTATCTCACTTAAAAGATCATTTTGAAATTATTGATGTATTTATAATAATCATGGCTAAGAGCATTAAGAAATCAATTATTTTCCACTGGTGGGTTCTGGTAATGCATACACCATACAGCACACAGGGCAGGACTAGCAAGAGGAGGAGTTCAATACATACTTGTTAAATGAACATTTACTGGGTTACACAGTATTTAGCATTCCCATGGGCATGAAAACAGTTTAGAAATATAAAAATTGATGCAATTTACTTAACTTGGAAATTGTTAGTCCACTGGCCTATAATCTTATGTTTCTGGTCTCATTTATATTCTCTTGATATCAGATCTAAGCCATTTAGTTTTTCTCTTCAGGAAACTAAGATGAAAGAAGAGAGGACTAGTGCTTTTTATTTACATGTGGGAAGCCCAGTGTTTGAGTTCTGGAAGACTTTATTTCTCAATTCTGTGTGTACTTTGATGAGAGTCATTGATTTAATCTGAGTGTTTTTTTTAAATTATTGAAATTTCTAAAGAAAATCTCAAATAAAAGATGATCCACAAAGTTCTGCACCATCGATCATGGTAACAATGAAGAAAATGCAGAGAGTGCATGGGTTGATTTTTAAAAACTATTTTAATACAAGATTAATAGCAATTTTTCTATCCAAATCAGAAATGAAAAATCTTAACCCAAATAAGAGTTGTTTGACAGTCACATGAAGTTTTCAGTTTGATTGGTGCACACATTTATCCTGCATATAGATGACGTATATGCACACAGAGACCTCACCACGATGCCATCCGTAGGTGTTTTTCTTGGAAGTACTTCATTACAAGGCAGTGTTAGAATCTAGTCTCTTCTCAGCCTTGAAGAAAGTCAACAAATGTTCCCATGCTAAGCTGAGTCTGTGCTGCAAACCAAGTCTCCAGAATGCGTACAAATCAATACTCTAGTTGTTGTACTTGGCCTAAAACTCAACACTGGCTAATATTTGCACCAAGGAGGAATGTAATGCAAACGTATGTTATAATTTCCTTCACTCTCTTTTTGTTAGCAAAGCTCAACTTTTTAAAAAGTAAAAGACATTAAGTTGGGCACTGGTGGCTTATGCCTGTAATCCTAGTTTACTTAGGTGGCTGATATCTGAGGATCTTGGTTTGAAGGCAGACTGAGCAGACAAATCTGAGACATTCTTATCTCCAACTAACCAGCAAAAAGACAGAAGTGGAGGTGTGGCTCACGTGGTAGAGTTTCAGTCTTGAGGGAAAGAGCTAAGCAAGAGCCTGAGGTTCTGATTTCAAGCCCCAGCACTGGCACATACACACACCAAAAAGTAAGATGTTAGTGACTATACATCAATGAAAATGAATCTTAATTTCTGCAAATTTTGGATAAGTCAAAAACTGCATTTGTTGACCCTTTTACCTTGAAGGAAGCCACCTCTTAGCCTTGCAAAGAGAAGTAATAAAAGAATCACAACTCAAGAATTTGCTGTTTCATTCCTCCTTGGTGATTTTAGTTGTGTTCAGTCTGTAGCCAAAGCATGTGTGTGATGGCAAAAGAATTACAGCAGGCTAATGTCTGTAGCAGGGGATATAAATTAAATCTCAGGATTCTGTATCCAATAATATTTTCAATGTGTTTGATTTTCCAGAATGTTGTTTTTTTTAAATTGTTACTGCTTGTCACTATTTTTAAATAGTGTTTTTCAGTCTAGTCAAAATTGTACATTTCTTGCCCTTACATTTGAAGTAGGTGATACATATTATTTCTCCTGCTTCGGAAAGTTTCTGTAAGGGAGTCAGGTTTCTCGAACAAATGTTCTCAGATGGCTGTAATCAAAGTGCCCACGTGGCCTTCCTTTAAAGACAGAAATCTGTCTCATGGCTCTCTGGGAGGACAGAACCACAAACAGAGCTCTTACCCACAACTTTTCAATTCCTTCTTCTCTGCTAAAGACCTTAGCCTCAGATTAGGTTTTGTTGTAAAATACACAAAGTATAAGATACATCAATTACAGACATGTATTTCTGTTAGAAAAATACATATTATAACTAAAGAACATGTAAATAGAGGCACTTCAATAAGCTAAGTGTTTGTAGTTGTGAGTCTCACCCACCCACTTCTAGTATCTGAATTCAGTGAGCCCATTCCTCTCTACTCGTAAGTCATGATGTGATTACAGAATTTAGGGGACATTACAATAAATGTGGGGAGGTCATGACATCAATGGAGTGTCACTGTGTCCCCTGTCACTATGCCAAAAATGAGAAGAATTAAATTTGGAGGAGTATCCCAAGATACATGTTGAAAAAGGGGTAAGCAGAGTCAATGAACTCGCAGTGATAGGAAAAAAAAATAAGCTCTCATGTTAAATTAGTCTGAAAATCATACAGAATAATAGGAAGATGATAAAGACCAGGAATAGTAATTGAGTATTGTTTGGACCATATCCATGCAAGGTGGCTAATATTGTGGCATCATTAATGGATAATCCTTTCAGCTCACTGCCCAGTTCATATGTCTCTTCAACAGGAGTAATATTTATAATGACGGTGTTAAAACACATGAAGCAGGCATTTATATATTATCTGTGCGATTAGTGAGTACAGAACATGGGTTCACATTCATTAAGATAATGTGTTTTCATACACATGCACAAAACCATTTGGGGGTACAAAGCACAGGGTAAAACACGACATCCTGATCCATTTCATGGAAGATAATGCAGAAATATAGTTTTAAAAAGAAAGACTTGGAGTTTAAAGCCATAAAACAAGTTATTACTCAAATATTATGAAAAAACCCCAGTGGATTTAATTTGTATTGCACCTTAATTATTGAAGGAAAAAAAAAAGCCTGGTTTCTAAACATACAATGAAATGAGCAACACAAATGATCCTTCAGAAAGAGATGTTCTGTGTCATTGGCAATAGGAAGTCAAAGGTTGGTGGTGAACTGTTGGGTGGTTTTCTAGAAGTGTGAAATACTGAACTAGATAGTTAACTTTATGACAACTTAAATGAAAGATGCCACAAAGTCTTGCAGAATCCTACATTTCAAATTTCATTAGGCATAACGTGCCAATAGATGCGTGTAAATACTTTCTGTTCTGTCAAGATGCTCAGATATACTTAATACTATTGCGTGCGTACTACTAAAATGGAATGACTTAAATCCATAACTAATTTTACTTTTTGATGAGAACAGAGATCGAAAGGTATCACGTATGTGTCAATACTGAGGATGAGTTAGTTAAAAATGTGAGTGGCCTACTATAGTAGTCTCTCACACATTCCCTTTCCCTAGTCCAAATGCATCAGTAAAACCAAGAAACACCTGGACAGCCAACTAACTGTATTCATAAAGCCCCATATAGTATATTTTGTTTCTTTCTGCCCAGGGGGGAAAGAGTTAGGCCTGGCTTGGCAGATAGCTTAATCTGTGGTTCTTGAATGAACTCGCATTTAGGCCATTTGTCTAAGTGCCAAGCAGTAATTCAGACCAAAGGTGTACATGAAAGCAATGTTGTGTGTGTGTGTGTGTGTGTGTGTGAGACTAACATTCTTTACACATACAGTTTTTCATCACTAGGCCTGAACACCTGGGGCTCGTCCCATGAGCTCAATACAGGCTGGAGCACCAGGAACAAAGCATGCTCTTGAGAAAAAGGTGTGCCCTGGCAAACTTTTAGTAGATGGACAGTTAGATACATAAAAAAGGTCTCTGTCTTGAGTCTTGGTGCTCATAGGTCATTGAGGAATTCCTTCACTGAGCAGCACAAAACAAGAAGAGCTGGTTGACAAAACATTTTTGTTACAAAGGTGTGTCAACCCTGAGCTTAGAATTAAGAAGTTAAAATCTGTGATTTATATATATATTTATAGATATAAAAATAGATGATCATACTAAGACTAAAAAAGTGAAAGAAATCTCCATGTCAATACTATATATATATATAGGGTTTTTTTTCTTTAACTTTTTTTTGTCTGTTGTGAGTTATTTTGTCAGAGAATGCCCTTGTGATGTAGAAACCAATTGACACAAAACAAGTAATTAAAAATGAAAACGGATGTGTAGATCTACTTGTCAATTCAAGAAAATAATTGGACATGGTAAGAGTCATGAACACAGGGCAAAAAAAAAACCCCACTTAATCCATGATCAACTTACAGCAAAAGCAATGATTGTATCATTGAAGGCGATTTTCAATAGACTTGGGAGAAACATGATTCATTAGGGGTGTCTATAAGTAACTGAAGAAAAATCTGTGCCAATTGGATACAGTGGACAGACATGAAGGAAATTTAAAAAAGTGGTGCCATTAATGAACTTGAAATTAGGCAGGTGAGAGAGAGAGAGAAACAGAGAGAGAGAGAGAAAGAGAGAGAGAGAGAGAAAGGTGCTGAGTTGTAGTAAGGTTTACTCTTGCAGTAAAGAAGGAATTCTAAATTTAATATCAGTACCTCCAAATCAATTTGGTATTGTGTAGGTCAGAGTGCAAGACAATGCCTCCAAGACAACACTGTACTTTGCTACAACTTTAAAAAAATTCAAGCTTTCTTCCCATAAATATCTGTGTCATCTTGGTTTGTCACGGAAAAGCTTCCCTGGGAGTTGGATGTTAATATTGAACCTATAACATGAAAGTTCCTTTATTTTCCTCTCTTGTTGCTTCTTTGTTGAAAATGCAGTTGTCTTGGGGTTTAGCCTGATTTTAAAAGGAAAATTCTTTTTTCTTCCTACCTTTTTTTTTAATGGGGAAAAAACCCACAACGTGAGATTCTTTTACTTCTGCAGCATAAAAGCAAATGAAGGTAAGAAAAAAATCTCCTGGTATGAAAGATTTGAGTAAGAATTTTCTCTGCAATAAACAAGGTCCCCACAGATAACTGAAGGAAAGAGGAGGCAGTTCATCTGGCACCCGGTACTCTTTGGGAAAACAAAAAAAGGAGGCAGATTACAATGCTGCTCTCTTCTCATAAAAAAAGGGTAAGTTTTTGTGGCATGGTCCATTGCCCAAGACTGTAAGAAAAGAAGGGAATTGGCCACTCAAATAGCTAAAATGCAGTTTCATCTGACCAAAACCCAGGATTATCTGCACAGTCTCTGCAGTGCCAGGACCACACAGGCCACAGACAAGGAGAGGAGGGAGTGGCTCAGCCGTGCTGCTGAAGAATCTTCTTCCCTCCTGTCGGGGTCAGCAGCTGGGGCCTCTGTGGTGACAAATTCAAATTCCGTGGGACACACGTCATCCATACATCCACTGCCACTGCCTGAGCCGCTGGACTCATCACCTGGTGTGGGAAGATTGAAAAAGAAAGTTATAGCTCACGCTAGGAAGAGACAAAGGTCTGGGAACTTTCCTTCCATAGTGTGTCCACCTGCCCAGGTAGGTTCATTCTTCAAAGTAGGTTTAGGATGGGCTGGTGGTCCATATGGAAATAGGATTGAAACAAAATAGACATTGCTAGCCAGAGTTCTACAAGTAATCTATCCCTATCAAATTGGCATTCAAGAGATGAGTTCTTCCAGTGGTCAACATGAAAATTGTGTTCATATATTTCACGCTTTGCTCTTTTCCTACCTCAGCCGTAGTTGTCCACAGACATCACGCTTTGAAAAGGACTTTAATGAGAGGGAGGAGGGAGAATGATGAAAGAGGTACCACTGATCAAGCTTCACTACTTTGTTGAATGGCAACTCCTTTGTATAACCACTTACAGATAAAATGAACATTTACAAAAGATATTCTAAGATACAGAAAAGGAAAGCAAGCATTGAAAGTAGAATACAAACAAAGACTTGTTGAAGGTAGATGTATACTTACTCTGGCCTCTTTTCCCAATCTGTGTTCTTCTCCTAAGAACAAGAATAGATTCCTTTTCAAGGAAAATCTCCCCTTAAAATGAGTTGACAAGCTAGTGCCATTCTCTTGTTTTTGTATGTCCTACAAAGTAGGAGTTTTTTAAATATCTTTTTTATAAGAATTAAAAAATGAAATGGAGAACAATATTTTGTGACTATAAGAAGCATATAGGTAAAATTCAAGATTTAAGTTTGATTGGAACAGAGTCGTACTTGTTTACGTGCCTATTTATCTATATCTGTGTTCATGTTACTAGAATAGAGTGGACTAGTTGTGCCAGATACCCTATGGTACTGCAAGCCTAACAAAGTTAGTATCTAACTCCTTACAAAAAACACTTGTAGTCCCTGCTTGAAACCAATGTCTTGGGGCTCACCTAGGATGCTGTCTTGGAGTAGTGTCTGCTCTCTCTGCCCAACATGCTTCTTGGTTCACTCTATTCCTGTATCCTAGTGCTTGTTGGACACAAACTTATGGTTTCATAAACCCTGTTTCTCAGATCTGACCCAGTTCAGGCTCCCTCTGTTATACTCAGCCTTCTCCATCTGAGAAAGCTATGTCTGTAAATCCAACCAACTGCAGATCCACATAGTTCCAAAACCCAAAATTTTAATTGGCTTCACATTGAGGTGAACACACATGATTGGGACCTCAGGCTCTTTCCAGCACTATGTAGTTAGTTCTATGAGAGTTGTGTGTGTATTAAACGTAGAAGACATGTATTTTCTTGTTGTTATACCCTAAACAGTACAGAAACACCACCATTGCATATTAGATCTTGTAAGTGAGGATTGCATTAGATCTTGTACTGGAGCATGTGATCAGGATATATGTGAATACTGGTTCATGTTATGGAAGGGCATGAGCATATTTGGATTCTTGTATCCATAGATGGTTCTAGCACCAGTATGGTGCTAGCTCCATGAAAGTACTTAATGACTTGATGAGATTTATCACTTATTTGCTTTTTTACTTACTTTTTCCTTTCCATGAAAATGTAAGTGTTTGATATATATACATATATGTAATTTTTTGATACATATATATTTGATATATACATATACTGTTTATTACACATATATGTATGTATGTTATATATTATATACACTATATATTATATGTAGCATATATTATGTGAATGTATATTGATATAGTATACTATATTCAAATAGTATATATATATATATATATATATATATACTAAATAGTGAACTATATATATAGTTATAGTTTACTACTGAATTTCCATGGTCATTGATCTTATGCAACATATAACAGGGACTCAATCAATATTTGTTGAATAAATAAATGTGCTTAGAACACTTGACTCAACTTCTGTCAGTTTCAGTATCTAAACAAATATGGATGATAGCATTTGCCTTACAAAATGTGTATGAAGACAATGCCATAAAATGCATAAGGAAGCTCATACCTGTAATCTTAGCTACTCAGGAGGCTGAGATTGAGGAACTCAGTTCAAAGCTATCATGGGAAGGAAAGGCCATGAGACTCTTATCTCCAATTAACCACCAGAAAACCAGAAGCAGCTCTCTGCAGCTCAAAGTGGTAAAGGCACTAGCTTTGTACAAGAAAGCTCAGGGACAGCACCCAAGCCCTGAGTTCAAGCCCCATGACTGACAAAAAATAAACAAACAGCATGAGGATATCACATCGTTCACTGATGGAAGAAATAGGATTACAACAGCAAATTTTTATCGGCTATAGTTAATTTAAATAAACTACTTGACCTCCCTTGAGGCTCTGTTTTCTCACCTGTGAAAAGGAAAGTAACAACATCTATGTTGTGGGAAATAAGTGAGAAAATGTTTCTGTAAGGGCTCAGGAAATTGAAAGCTTTATACTGACACTTGCTCTTGCCACCCATGCTCAAGACTGCAACCATAGCCTTAAACTACCTCAGCGCTCATATGCTTGGAGCTGCTTTTAAGGACTTGCTGCCATCTTGGCTGCTGATGCTATTTAAGTAAAGCCACAGAAGGGGAGAGACTCTTTTCAAGCCCTTTGAATGAAAAAGACACACTCAGATGTCCAAATGGGACATCTAAATACCAGATAAGATCATTTGAATACACTATACAAGTTCTTAACATTTTCTCTGCTTTATCTTTAGTGGCCTTTACAAGAGGAAAAATGCCCATTAATTAAATTCCAAGCTTCAGAATTGCTAAGGGAATTGTTCTGAACACTAGTATCATGAACAAGAAGTAATATAACCTTTACAAAGATATTATTAAAGTGACTTGGAGTATTAAAATTGTGGGAAGCAAATAAGGACAAGAGGTTTTAGGTGGTAAAAATAATGTCCTCGTCTCTTCCTGAAAAGGAATCATAAATGCAAGGTGGGTGGAATGGAAAACTCAAAAAAATATGTCACAGGTAATAAGGGTAATGAAGCTGTGAGGTGTCATAATAATTTATATGACAGGCACTACTCTAAAATAGCCAGCCAAGTTAGGTACTTGGGTTGGAATCAAAGGATGCTTTTAGCTCTTGGCAATTTCTGCTTTCTTTTATGGAGAATTGGAGGAAGAGCTCTTCCTTCTGGATTCCTTGAGCTTTTATGAGTTAACATGTACATAGCCTCTTTAGGTCAGAGAGGAGAGAGAAGCATTAAGACCATCATCAACTAATTATTACATGGCTTGTCTTATATATTTCACTAGTTATTCACCAGGTAAGAAAGCATTTTATTACATAAGAAGACAGAATGAATAAAAATGAGGAAATGACACAGTGATAAGGAAATGAGAACGAACAAAAGCGAAAATCTGGGAGAACATTAATTTCTGAAGAGGAAGGGAAACATTGAGAATGAAAGAAAATGGACTGATTCTTAGGAGATTCGCAACAATGAAGTTCATTGGGTTGGCAAGAAGCCTGTGTTGAGAAAATTAATATTGGACTCCTGGAAAATGGAAGAAAGCACTGAGATTGCTCTTCAGGGACATTTTGGTAGGATGGTGGCAAAGACTGAAAATGACTTTAATGTCTTCCATCTGTAACGTGTTTCTCTCTCACTAATTCAAGCACACAGGCATCATTTTCTTCAGGGACTAAATTACAGAATTACTGGTGACTTTTACATCTTTAAGTTCAAGACTTCTTTTCCTAAGAGTTTTCTTAGGATACATATTTAAGAGAAAGCCAACATCTCAGAGCAACCATAACCTAAACCCAAACCCAAAACTACTTGCCATTGTACAGCTATGCATCTAGAGATCACTTATACAAAACAGAAAGGTAGTTAGGGTTTTCATTGGTATTTTGGTAGTTGTTATTGTTCATTTGCTGGTCTTTCAAGTCTCCAATGCATTTGTGATCCTTAATAAGACATTCTCATATAATATGGCACCAGCGTTTTACTCTTTCTCTTGATTCTTCATATACAAATGTATATTGTTTGGGATGTGCACAACTGGAGAAAAATAATGCAGTTGGACCTACTCACTACACAGCAGACACCCTCTTAGTGCCTTCATACATTACGTCAAAGGAGCCTACCAACAAGCTCTGGGCAAAGATGCTTCTCATTCTTTTCTAATGCATAATTCACTTACAATGAAGTCACATTGCAATGAAAAAAAAGAAAGAAAGAAAAACCTAAGTGGAAAAGCACTGAGTCTCTTGACCTGGGAAAAGAGGCAAACCCAAAACCTCTCTCTCTTCCAATGCTGATGATCAAATCAGGGAACTTGCATGGTAGACAAACCCTCAATCACAACATTCCCAGCCCTTATACTTTTGGTGGCAGGTTCTCATTCTTCACTGGGAGAGAAATTCTAGCGCACTCTTCCAGAACAATTTCTCACTGTGGAAGTTACTGTCTGGTAGAGATTTGCTTACTTGTGTCCTGGAAGTTGACGTCATTGCCATTGTAGGCATTCTTCAATTTGTTGGTCATCACACGGAGAGCCATGATCTGCTGTCTGATGAATGTGTCGGGCCGTGTGATGTCCACGTCCACCTCGGGATTGTTGATCTGGTTGGTCAGCCCATCATTCATGATCTCAGGCAAGTATCTGCAAATAGAGGCAGAGGAGGTCAGGGTGATGCAGCAGGAACCCCACAAACAGATGCTGCCGTGGGAGCTTGAACAGGAAGGCAAACCACTTGGTGAAGAGCAATCAAAATCCAAGTTTGTTTATAAGTAGCGTCAAATTCTCAGGTTGACTTGCCTACAATTAAATGCTCACTTGGGGGAGGTGGAACAATTATTTCTGAAAACCCTTCATTCAAGAGGCAGGGGTAGGGGTGAGAAGGTTGAAGGAGGTGACACTGACCAAGATGCATTGTGTTCATGAACTGCTTTGTTATATGGCACCTCCTTTGTACAACTACTTAAAGATAATGAAAAATTTAAAACATTACTGTCAAAAATTCCTCCATTCAAAAAGGTGCTCAGCTCCAAATGAACACCTGATAGCATCTTCAATTCTGTCAATTTTGGTAATAAGAACTGGACCTACAAATGGCATATGATCTGAGAGTGTTCTCATAGGAGGCTCTTTCCAACAGAAGGAGAATTGTAACCCAAATAACCTTGGTAGATATATAAGAAATCATTTTAGCATGTTTGATATGTCAATAAGGATATTTATCTTATAACAGCGGATGTTATAAGATGTTTTATATATATACACTCATACGGACTCATGTATATGTATATGTATGTATGTATGGGTGTGTGTGTGTATGTGTGTGTGTGTGTGTGTGTGTGTGTGTGTGTGTGTGAATGCATGTGGCATTGTAATCTGGGTTTGAACTCAGGCCCTGATACTTGGTTTGTTTGATCAGCTGGCATTCTACACACCTCCAGTTCTGCTTTTTGGAGACAGAGTCTTACGGACATTTCTGCCCAGGAGGGCTTCCAATTGCAGTCCTCTGGATCTAAGCCTCCTGATAGTATGAATTATAGGCATAAAACACTGTCATCCAGCTTGAGCCTCATATTTCTTTTGATTGTACCAAAAGGTCAAAATTGTCAGTCTTCCAATGTCCCCTGCTTAACAATGGAGCAGTTATACAAGTGGAGCTAGAGGTTTCAGGAACATTCTTGGAACCTTTTGGATTCCTCACCCTCATAACCTGACACCTTTCTGGTCTGCTCACTCTTGGTCTCACAAAGCTTTTCAGAGCTGCTTCTTTCTTTCTACTGTCCTTCCTTGAGGTATCTATAAAAACAAAAAATGGCTCTAAGTGACTTCCCTTCCCATCATTGTTCTTTCTCTTCTAATGCATTCACACAGCTGTGTGGTTAATCTTCCTAAAACATCCCTTCTCTCCTGTCACTTTTGTTCAGTGAACCCTTACTAAGTGGGGTTTAAACTCAGGACTTGCTAAGTAGGTATTCTACTACTTGCTGCACACTTCTAGCACTTCACACATACAAAAACGTAAGTCTGGTCTTCCAGTCCACTAAAGAGCTAGGAAAGATTTATCTCCATTGTGTGAAATGGAAAACCTAGTTTTAGTGGGGACAAACAGATGAACAGGCTAATAGATTTAAATGTGGCCTACCTCCAGAGTCCACAAACCCAGCCGCTGCATGATACTGCCTGGCAGGTCATAACCACAATTCATACTTCACAGCTCAGCCATCAAAGCCCAGCTCCTGGTCCTACTTTCTTCAGGTTGTGACCCTCCTGTCAATGGATTCTTCTTGTCTTACAGAATCTCATCCCTGTATCCATCTATAGTTGGCTGTCTACGATAGTATATATACTTGGTCTTTAACTCTGTTTTCTGGTTCCTGAATTCCTCCCCAAGACCAGCCAAAGAAACTAGAATTTCCCTTCCCCAAGGTAGGTTATAGGATCTCAAATTTGCTGCAAGATAGGAGAACACATAGAGGTTACAGAAGGACCTGTTCAAACTTGCACCAAATGGCACAGCAGCTGTTGAACTAAGGCCTGGCAGGGTGGAAGCCAGGTAGTCAAAGAACTCTCAAAGATATCTCTAGTCCCGTCTGACCTCTGGCTGCAGCCTCTTATGGGCAGGGCCAGACTGGTAGGCAGCCCATTAGGAAGCTTCAGAGATCCCTCAAGAGGAGGTCCGATCATGGCAAAGGTATCTCTTGTATATCAATATTCTTTTAAAAATAATTTTTTTATTACAGTTAAATGATTATATACAGGGGCTTCAGTTCAGCATGTCAATTATGAGTGCAATGTATCTATTCATCATCCATAAATTCTTATTGGATTCTAAGATTGTCTTCCTGGGGTGACTTTTAACACATTGACTGCCATTCACGTGTAATTCTATGCACCAGATTCCAGGAGTTCCAGCTAATTGCAACGGCCCATTAGACTAACATGATCAGAGCAGGCCTTTTGCTGCTGACACAGATTAAAGTGTGCAAAGGGAGAGGGAATGTAGATGCCACCCCTTCAAATTCTAGACTTGGAGTTCTGCAGCCATAGCTGGCTGGCTCAGAGGCAAGTTCTGCTTCTCTCCCCTGTGGCACTGCACACACTGCTGGGTTGGCTAAGCCTCATTTATCAGCAGCTCACTGCAGTGTCTTCCATGGGAATGCTGCCCCTGGGAGTCGAAACATCCAGCAAACAATAAGAGATTGCCAAGAAGACCCAGCTTCTCACCGTGCCTACTGATGCTCAGCCACTTACTGTCAAAACAAGGAACAGCACACCTGTACCCTCCAGAGTCTTTTCTCCTTTGGCTGTATTCAAAGGGCAACTTTAAAGACAGTGTGCAAACTTAAACTTAAAATGGTTGAAAAAGGAAAACAGCTCTTTTGTCACTCAAGATATAGGTCCCTGGGCCAAATCCACAGGTGACAGCTGGAAGGCTTTGTGAAATCCACCTGGGGCACTAGAGGCTCATGAGGCCATTAATTTGTGTCTCTCCTGTTTGGCTTCTTTACATGAAACTCATGTCCTGCAAGAATAGACTGGTGATTGAGCACACAAGGTGCCTTCCCCCCCCATTAATTCCTGCATAGCTCTTTGACACAGCAGCCATGGGCTTTCTGTGCCATTCTGTATCTCGGAGACACAGAAGGAAACTCTTGGTGCTGGCGGCCCAGGTTCCAAGGCTGGATGCACATGCACTTGGAACAGGAAGAACCCAGAAGCAAGGACAAATTGGAGTGCTGAAGAGGGATGCTGTTTTCTGCCAACGCGCCATGCTGCGGAGTGGCAAGTGGGTGGGCGAGAACAGCCAGGCAGAGCCTCCTCATTTTGATTGGCTTCTGTTTATAAGAACATGGCTAGGAGCTAAATCCTTGACAGCTCGACAGAATGATTTTTCTTCACATCCAATCTCATATTGCTAGTGTGGTTTCCTAAACTATAGCCAGACATTACAGCGGAATGGGGTATATGCCCCATGGAAACTTAGCAGGGGAGAGGGGTTTAACATCCAACCTTGTAGGCAGCTGGAGGCTCTGTGCTGAGACCCCTTCAAGCAGAGTTGACAGCTTCTGTCATCTGAATGACATTAAAGACACTTGCCATCCATGCAGAACTTTCTCACTGGCCAAGCACTGCACCTGACATTCTCACCATTGAAATGCATTCCTCCTGGTTGAGCCAATGCTTCCAGACAGCTCCTATTGTTAAACGAATGTGCTTGTTGGGAGGAGAGACATGGTAACTTGTTTAAGTTTCAGTATTTCTCATCAGCATGCTTCTGCTGGTAGTTATTTTGACCTAAGGAGTACATCACAGACACACACACACACACACACACACACACACACACACACACACACACTCAAAACTGGGGCTTGAAAGCTAACAGAAGTTTGAGAAGTAAGGCACTAGCCTAGAAGGTGAGCTGAGAGGTATCCAGGTGATTGACGGGAGTCCAAATGGGAGCTGTGTTAAGTTTTCTGTCCCTATGATAAAATGCCTGAGGGAATCCAAAAAAAGAGGGACTTATTTTGGCTCATGGTTTCAGTGCATGGTCACCTGACTGGCTCCATTCCTTTGGGCCTGAGGGAGGTAAGGCAGAACAAATGGAGGAGGAAGGCTGCTCAGTTCATGGCAGCTGGGAAGCAGAGACCAACAGGATGGGAATAGACACAATATATCCGTTAGGGTCAGATCCTCAACGAAGTACTTCCTCTCATTAAACCACTTGTCCTAGTTTCCAATACATCTCAATAATACCATCAAATTATGAATCCATCAGTTGGCTAATCCACTGATGTGGTCAGAGCTCTCATGATCTCATCAGTTCCCCAAAGTTCTACCTATGAACTTTGCATTGAGGACTAAGACTTCAACACACAAGCCTATGTTGGGGAGTGGGGGTGAGGAGTGAAGCCACACTTCATTCCAAACCATAGCAGGTATTGAGGCAGAAACAGGGAAACATGGGGTAGCTAGGTGTTGACCTGAGTTTGTTTTCAGAGTGAAACCAAGCCGTTCAGCTCGAGGACACACACACACACACACACACACACACACACACACACACACACGTGTTTTTTAGATAGGCTCTGATCTCTTCATACACAGTTGTAAATTTGGAAATACTCTCCTCGCTCTTTTTATTTCTTCTGGCAGCTCATCGGTTAGCAAAACATATTCAAGTGTGCAAGGTGGCCAATTATGGTTCTTAGAATAATATGAATACATTTTGTTGTGGAGATATCAATGTATTTGGTTGTAGAGTATTGGTCTGTAACCCACTAGGAATATTACATAATGTACAGCATAGTCACTGTGGTAATTTTCTAAAATCTAAAAAATCCTGAATTCTGAAAGTGTATATGTTCTTTTTTTTCCTGAAAATATACGAGATCAAGTTTAATTGCTTACCAAAGTGATAGATATTGATTGAGAATTGTGTTGATGCAGCTATGTAAATGTTTTTCTGAGGAAGTATAATGTTAATTTTGCTGAAATCTCTAATGAAATATTACCAATGAGTATTTCCCCAGGTTCCTAATATAGGGTAGATATTCAGAAATGTTATAATCAGGGCTTCAGAATATCAGCAAACACAAAACAAAAATGAAAATTTATTAAGTTGATAGAATCGGGCCCACTCTACATATTGTATGACATTACATTGACATTTCTTACTAATACATAGACTGTCATATATTCCTAAGGGTCTCAAGGGATTGCAAGGTACAATATCATCTCTCTTCTTTAGAAGTACTTAAAATCCAAGTTTTAACCTGTGCACTCATTAGGATGGTTCTTATTCACAACCACAGAGGAAGAGAAGTAACAAGTGTTGGTGAAGAAGTGGAGAGATGGGAATACAAATGATGCAGCCACTCCAAGCAAAGGGAAAGGCAGTCATTAACATTGGAGTCACTATAATTTAGCCTCCTGACTGAGATCTGAGGATCATAGTTTCAAAGCCAGCTCAGGCAGAAGAAGTCCATGAGTCTCTTATCTTCAATGAACTAGCAAAAAGCTAGAAGTAGAGTTGTAGCTTGAGTGGTAGAGCATCAGTGTTAAGTGAAAAAGCCTTGAGACTGTGAGGACCTGAGTTCAAGCCCCAGCATGCTAGCGCGCGTGTGCACGCGCGCGTGCTGGCACACACACACACACACACACACACAACTTTGTAATTCAGCAATACCCAAAAGAATAGGAAGCATGAACTGAATTAGGTATTTGTATACCTCTGTTTATAGTAGCATTATTCATAACAGGCAAAAAATTAAAGCAACCCAAGTGTTCACTGATGCATAAAATGGAAGAATGAGATGCACATATAATAGAAAGATTATTCAGCTTTAAAAACAGAGTTTTTAAGTTCTGTCACATAGCCCACATAGATGAGCTTGTGGCTGTTAAGCTAAATCAAATAAAGTTTCACAAAAGGCCCAATACGGTCTGACTGGTTCTACTCACAGGAGATACGTAGATCGGTCAAGATCATGGAGGCAGAAAACAGAGTGGTAGTTGCCAGGGGAGTGAGTCTTTGATGGGATCAGAGGTTCAGTTTAGAAAGATGAAAAAAAACTCTGTGGATGAGTGGTGGTGATGGTTACACAGCGTGAATGTGCTGACCTCCACTAAACGTTACCCACTGCCAAATGGCTAAAGTAATTTTTACTTTTGATATACTTTAATCCAAGCTTTTAAAAATCAAAATTTTCAGTACTTTTAAAGTTTTTCATATATATATATATATATATATATGTAACTATATATATAAAAAACTATATATATATATATATATATATATATATTGTCTTCTTCATTTTTTCTGGCTGGAAAATAGTATTATCCAAGCATACTGTGACCTGCTTTCAGTGGATTTATAAATTCTTTTAGACTGTGAAGCTACTGTTGTCTGTGGCAAGAGTATTCTGTGACACATGACACTAAGTTGTGGTCAAAGGTTCATGAGCTGTGACCCAGGACACCTGAGGTCACCCAGGACCCAGCGGTGTGCCCGTGGCCCACGACCTTCCCTACACACTTCATTATTCACTGCACAGTACCAACCCGCTCCTATGTAAATGAAACGGTCACATGACTCCCCCAAATGGCTGACAGCAGCAAAATCTGGAGTTCTAAACCCCGAATTCATGTGCTGAAGGAGGATTTGTGGTGGCAGGGCACCAGCTGGAAAAGGGAAGCAGAACAGGGCTTGGGAACTCTCTGAGAATCCACGCCACATTGGTTACTGCAGTGAAGAGAAGCTCAGTGTTTTGGCAGCTTAACTCATTGGCAGGAGCTCCCTAAACCCATCCTTCTTGGTGCAACGGGAGTGGACACACTAGGAAAAGAGGTAGGAAAGAAGACAAGGAGCCAGTTTCCAAGGCTACAAATTGTAGAGCACCCACCAGCTCTCTTCCTTTCGTTCTACCATTTGCAAGAGGTCCACAGAGTTTTCCCCAAGATAGTCCAGGAGACTCCTGGATTCCTTCTTCCCCACGTGCCAGGCAGCACAAGACAAGTCACCTCTGATGACCGCCAGGATACTTACTACCTACCTTCACCATGTGTTTGTCTGGCTGGGGCTACAGTGAATATTTTATGGTTCTTTCCAATATAGCCAGAGTGATTCTAGACCTCTTCTGCCACCAGACTAAAACAATATTGTCCTGCTAGATCTGCAGAGTCACTATCTTGACAGATTTCACATCACCATG
Source organism: Dipodomys ordii (assembly GCF_000151885.1). NCBI lineage: Eukaryota > Metazoa > Chordata > Mammalia > Rodentia > Heteromyidae > Dipodomys > Dipodomys ordii. The sequence goes on from NW_012267281.1 coordinate 9,586,085, forward strand.
CCTCATTTCGCCTTCCTTCCATCTGCTCAGACTTTGCCAGTCATAACTTGCTATTTCCCTTGGTTAACCGATCCATAAAGTGGCTGGTCAGATTGAATGATGTATTTTCTGGATTTTTCTTCTTTTCCTACTTTTTTTTCTTTTTTTAACAATTTACGATGTTTACCTGTTGGCCTCAGGAAGGATTTCCTGGGGGACACAGTATTTCTGGGAGGACCAGGTGTCTTGAAACATAGCTCCTTGCAAAAGCCAGGTCTCCTGTGAGTATGATTAATTCTTGTCTCTCAGCCAGTTCCTTGATTACCAACTCCCAGAGTCATTTTGTTGTTATTTTTTTTAAGTGGGGGAGAACACATTGACAGGTAAACATTGACAGGTAAATATCGGCAGGTAAACACTGACATGCATTGGACATTGATCCTCAGTTCTCAGCCTTTTTGAGTAGCTCGGCAGGCATGAGCCACTGACACCTGGGTATTTTACTAGTTTTGTGGGATGAAAGAAGAGTCTGGAAATGACTTATTTAAAGGACTGAAAACTCTCAAATAATTATACTCCTATTCGATAACTCACCAGGGGCCTTCCTACCCCTTCCCACTCCCTACAATACTATCCTCTCCTGCAAGCTTACTAAAATGGTCCCAATCACAAGAAAACAATCCTGAAGGAAGTTATAGATGATATCGTCTAATTTGGCCATGTCCTTAAAAAAAATGAAGCAAGAATCTACCTGTCCGCTAGCAAACAGGCTTTGTGAAAATGCACCTGTAGGCTTTATTTTCCTAAGGTGGCTGCCTGATGGAGGTCTACCCTGTCTACGTGAACCATATAGAAGTTTTATTTCCTTCCATGCTTGTGCTCTTCTGCCTCTTACCTCATTATTCTTCCCAGCTCTTGTGCAGACAGCTCGTTCTGGCTATTGGCTGCCCACACACTTTTCTTAGGTATGACTGATGACAGCAAATGTCCTTCCAGGTTCATCCTGGGAACTTAGGAGGCCTAGATTTGTAACCTGTGCCATGAGTCTTTCATTTGTTTCCCTTTGGCCTTCTGGATGGTTATGGATTTTCTTCTGCTACTTACTAGCTTCCTTTTATTTTCAGTTCCTTGGAGTCACAGTGTTCTGGTGTCTTCTCCCATTCCCACCTGAGAAGTTGGTTGAGTCAGTGGAAAATGGGAGCTGTAGAAATCCTACCTGAAGACTTACTTCCCACTGGCCACCACAGATGTGTTGCAGGCTGACTCAGATGCCACACACAGGTGGGAAGACTAAGGAAAATCCTGCAGTGGCTCTTCTGCTGAATGGTATATGATTCTGAGTAGTGTCAGCTATACACTAAATGTCCGCATGCCCCCAAGATCCATGGTCTCATCCCCTATTTCCCAGTATGGTGTACTTGAAGGGAGACTTTGGGGAGGTGATTAAGATTAGGTGGGACATGAGATTTGAACCTGTTGTGCCTTTAGAAAGAGGGTAAGGGCCAAGAGTGGTCCCCTTCCACCTCATGAGCCTATGGGAAGATGGGAGCCAAGTTCAGAATGGCGCCTCTTCCTGAAGCCATCCCATGTCGCAATTCAACCCTGCTGGTACCCCAAATTTGGCTAGCCTAGCATCTAGAACTGTATGCCCTGACTTTCTGTTGTCTCAGAATCCTGATCTGCCTGTGGTAGACACTCACTGCTGCCTCTGCAACCAGAAGCATGTATATCCTGCTCTATTTCATCTACTTGCCACAGGTGCCGTTAACTTTGATAACAGGTTTTTTTTTTTTTTGAGAAATAACCACTGGAGTAAATGGACCTGTCACTATAGGAGTCATTTTGATTTGAGAATTATTATTATCAGAAACAGGTATGTCTCTGAATCAAGACCTGTGGTGTGGAGGTCAGACAATAATCAGGAGAAATATGGGGAGTAAGAGAAGCGTAAGCAAATACTTGGGACAAAAGGGCTACATGAATGGGGTGCCAAGAGAGGAACGTGTCTGGAGGAGTTTGATGGACAAAACACTGGAAGGGAAGAATGGTGTGGTTTATCAGACAGTACTGCACACAGGCTTTGGTTTATAAATTCCAGACCCATGCCCACCCTTCCCCTGCCATCAATTCTAATAGGTGAGTCATATCCATGAACTCCATATGTGGGCACATTTAAAACCAATAAACTTTCACCTTCTTTTCCTTCACATAATTGATAAGAAGAACTATTGTTTCTTCTTTTTGTTCCTGTTTCACTACCATTCATAAACATTCCATTCATAAAAATGCCTGACATCTTATAAATCTACACTTCAAAAGTGCAAAAGTTTTATCATTGGTTTCATTACAAGTGCATTCTTCTTTATTATGATTTTTTTTGGGTCCATCGTGGGCTTGAATTCAGAGCCTGAGTGCTGTCCCTGAGCTTTTTTGCTGAAGGCTAGCACTCTACCACTTAAAGCCACTTCTGGTTTTCAGGTTGCTTAACTAGAGAGAAGAGTCTCTTCAAATCTCAATGCTCAGATCTCAGCCTCTTGAGTAGCTGGGATTACAGGCATGAGCCACCAGTGCCCAGCTGATGATTATTTTTAATTGACATAAAATTGTACATATTTATATGGTCTTATGATATTTTTATACCAGTATACATTGTGCAATGTTAAATTCAGGGTACAATAACCATCTTCTCAAACATTTATCATTTATTTTTGGTAAAAACATTTAAAAATCCTTCCTTTTAACTTAAAATACATATACAGCAAATTATTATTGGCTACAATCACCTTCCTGTACAATATGCATAAAAGAACTTATTTTTCCTCTCTAACTTATTGTCTGTTGAATAGCTTTGCTCTATTCAATGGTTTCTTTAACTTTCAAAATAATATAGTAGAATTTCTTTACATGAAAAAAAATCTCATGTGATTTTTTTAGATAAATTATTATTTGTTTGGATTTTGAGTTAAATTTAATTCAACTGATCTGTATTGGTGATTTATTTGCTATGTTAAGTGAGAAAAATGTTGTAATATTAAGATTTGCTTTTCCATTGGAAGAATAAAAACAAAAGGAACTGTGAAGTTGTATTTTTCCAATGGGAACATAGTTCTAGCCAGCAATATTCGATCATCTCATCTTTATGAGAATATACCTATTGCATAGTAAAAGATGTACTTTGTGGGGTTTGGTTCTAGAATATTTTTACACGTGACTTTGTTGCATTCACTTGGTCATTTTCTTCTCTGCATATCCTCCAATGCTTCTTATTGGTCTCTGGATAAATTTCAGGGTACAGATTGCATGCTTCTCTGCTGTGGTGACTCATTCTTAAATCTACAATGCAGCAGCACTGCCTGGTTCTTGGTGACCAGATCTCCCATCCTCTCTCCAGCTCCTATGCTTTTCCATGTCTCACCTCCATTGCATTTCTCAAGGCAGTCAATTCACAAGCCTCTCCTAGTGTCTACACAGAATGACTGCTTAATTATGGCTGTGGTAGGACTGAGGGACTGAATAAAGAGTATAGACAAGAATCTATTTTCCTTGTTTGGAGTGGGAAGTATTTAGCTCTCGGATGTTGCAGAAGGAAGATCCAGCTTTTGCCTTGGTTAGCTGGGGACTCAGGGACTAGTCATCTGCCTTGCCTCTGTACCTCATTTGCATAATGAGGGGCATGGCTGAGTAATCCTGACCTTCTATAGCTCTTACTTCAGTAGTCTTTATGTTCCCATTCATTTTCCTTGATGGAGTCTAGTTGTCTTTCCTATCTGTAGTCATAACCATTCTTTATATTTCTTTTGGAAAGAAATCATCTGTGGGCTAATATGCTACAACTTGTGTCACGATCCAGGGTTCACAGCAGTGTTCATTTTAGCCTGGGCTAGAAGGTAAGCACAGATGAGTCACAGAATAGCTCAAAAGAAATCAAGCCCCTTACTCATAGGCCATCTGCTCCTTCCCAGGGTCTTTCTGTAGAGTCCTTGGGAACAGACACCTTCAAATCTGTTAATTCCTAGCTGAATTTGATGGCCAGAGGTCTCCTTTCAAAAAGGCCAGGGACTATAAAATGCCCAGTATTTTTGAATGGCACGCTGCTAATATCTCAAAGTTCCTTCCAGCCTCTCACAATCTAAGCTTTGTAGATTGATATTCTGGGCAAGTTGAAATGGCTACAACCCTCTGTATGGATGTCTTAGATTCCCCCCAGTTAGGCTCTTCCTGGTACTATTAGTATACTATCAGCACCCCTTGCTGGAAAAATCTGCAATGCAGAAGGGTCAGAAATAATATCCAATGCGCACCTCATCTGCCCTCCCCGCTTATCTTCTGCCCATTCTTCCCAGCTTAACATTCTTATTCCCTTTGGATCACAGCTGCTACCTAGACTCAAAGCTGCCCAGGAAGATACCCCTAGAACAGACTCTCTCCCTCTTAGCTTTTCCACCTGCTAATCAAGCCCTAAAGATTCCTTGAGTCCAATTCACCAGCTGCTGCGCTCACTTGCAGCCCCACTGATGAGAGGCTGTGGCAGACTCCTCTCCTCATGTGCAGCCTTGCCTGCCAACTCCCAGCCACTTCCCCCATCCAACTTCTCCACCCCTTGTGAGCCCAGGCCAAGCCCATGGTGGAGCCGAATCAACACGTTTGGAAATTCCTTATCAAGTGGCCACAGCAGTGGTCAGCAGAGCAGGAAGATGAAGTCAGAGCCATCTTTTGTCAGGAGGTTCCAGTGGGACATCCCAAGGCTTGGGACCCATTAGATCCCTCCCGCAGTTATCCTTTACCATCTTACTTTAGCTTTCAAACAACCATTCAATTATTTTTCCCCAATGGGAAAAATTACAGTCGAATTTAAATTCTCTGGCATATGTGTATGTGTGTGTGTGTGTGTGCGCGCACACATGTGTGTGCATGCATGCATGCATTGGCTTTTTAGCTTGAGGATGGTGCTCTATCAATTGAGTCATGCCTCCACTCTAGGCTTTGTGCTGATTAGTTGGAGATAAAGAGTCTCATACTCTTTTTTGCCTGGAGCGGCTCCACACTGTGATCCTCAGATCTTAGCCTTCCGAGGAGGCTAGGATTATATGTGCGAGCCACCAGTGCCTGGTGAATTTCCATTTCCGGTTTAACTTGCAAACACAAAAAACTATGAAAATTTAACTCTGGCTAAAAAGAGTGCTGCTATCTTTAAAGTCATTAAGGGAATATGAAGGACTCTGTGGTCTCAGGTTAGGTGTAAGCTGGTGTCTCTCTCCCTCCTCCCGTCCTCAGCCATTGTGGAGGCATGCAGAATAAGAGCTCCACACCCACCCACTGGTGCCTTGAGAGTAAGTGCTTCCAAGAGCCCATCAGACACACCACTCTCCACAGCTGTCATGGAACCATGTGGCCCCGTTCCGCCACCCTCCATCGCTCTGTGCATCAACAGGTCTGCCGAGCTTTGTGGGACCGAGTGTGCGGGGGTCCCATCTGCACACCCAGCTCCTCACCTGGCTTTGCTGTGCCCGTTCCAGCACTCCTCCTCATTGGACGTGCCTGCTGTCACACGCTCATCTTTGCAGATGGTGTAGGGTAACGCCGACCAGACCTTTTTAGACAGCTTCAATTTCTCTTTTATGTCTGTGACCTGATCAAGAAACCAAGAAAATCTAGTGAGCATCCGCTTCAGGCTTTGCCCGTGTCTACACAAGGAAATGACAGAGGGGAAGGTTGCAGAGCTTGGGATGGGAGGGGTATGGGTGATTATTTGGAAGAGAGAGGCACCCCATGACTGCAGGGGCAGGAAAGCTCCCTTTCCACCACCTTCCTCTAGCATCTGGCAGCAATGCTCAGGTAATTGGCTCTGTTTTCCCTCCATCCTTTGAATGACACACTAAAGAGAGCCTCACCAGGCTCTGGGTACTTCCCCTGCTGAGAGTCCCTATTGCAAATCTCCTTTGTATGAGCTTTAGAATTCATTTGCCTGGATGTCAGCTCAATGCTCCAAAACAATGCACCAACAGATAAAACACTTTTCCCAACAGGCCGCTTGCCACTGCAAGTTATCCATATTCTCACTAAGTCAGTTGCTACAACCTCCGCATACAATGAGCAGGCTTCACACCGCATGTGCATGGCTGGTGAGCTATAAGCCAAACCCACTTTAAGATCTCCAGTACCAAGAGAGAAAGTCCTTCTAAGCACAGACAAGTGGAAACTGCCCATCCTGAAGAATGGAGACAGGGGGAAGTTTAGTCTTAGTGTCCTGGGAGTTTTCAGGCTCAGCACTGACTTCTTACCTGCAGGGAGGGTTGGGAGAGGGAGTCAATACCATTTTGGCTCCATAATGAGTATCTAGATTCATGCAGTCCAGTCATGATATCCTATTCTATCCATGCAGACACCAGCAAAGCCAGGTGTGAGGGAAAGGCATTGATTATGGGCTGAATTAGGTCTGCACAAATTTGTGTTCTTGAAGTACTGATGAGTAGGACCTCAGCATGGGACCTTCTTTTGAGATTAGGTCTTTATAAAGATAAAGATGTGAAGGGGAGGCCACTAGGGTGACCCTAATTCAGTATCATTGACATCGTTATGAAAAGAGGAAATGTGGATAGAGAATCATGCATAGAGGGAAGATGGCATGAATAGACACAGGAAGAAGATGGTTAGGGAGAGAGTCTTAGAGTGGATCCTCTGCTCACAGGCCTCAGAAGGGACCCTCCCTGCAGACACCTCGATTTCAGCATCCCCTTCCAGGGCTATGAGGCATTCCTGTCATTTTAAGCCTCCTAGGTTGTGGTATTTTGTTACAACAGCTCTAGGAAACTCATACAGATGCATGCCACATCAGAGCATCTACTGAAGATATTTACATAATCTTAACGTACCACCTACTATTTACTTATTAATTACAAAGGAAAAACTGAGAGTTTTAGAGGGAAGAAACATGGTAGTTTTTGACCCTCACAAAGGATTGCTATTCTTTTTTTTTTTTTAAAAAAAAGGATTGCTATTCTATATCTCCTGATATGATTTGCCAAGAAAGACACGCCACTTAGCGGGCCAAAATTCCGTACCCTGAGTCTAAAGATAAGGTCGTATCAGGCAGACTGAAAAGCAGTCTGGACATTCTGAAAAGTAGCCAGTTGCTACTCCAAATGTCAGTCACAAAAGATCTAAAAAGAAAAAAGAGGTAGAAGAGTTTTTCCAGAGTAAGAGATGCAGCCGGGTGTCTGTAGCTCATGTCTGTCATCCTAGCTACTCGGGAGACTGAGATCTGGAGGACTGAGGTCCACAGCTAGCGTAGGGCAGAAAAGTAGCTCTAAAATAACTAGCAAAAAGGTGGGCTAGAGTCCACAGATATCTCTCTGCTATTTTTGATTATCTTTAAGTAGCTGTACAAAGGAGATGCTCTGCAGTACCTCTTAATCAATGTGGCTCCTGTCATCATCCTCACCCACCCCTCCTAGCCTACCCCTCTTTTTACTCTCAAAAAACGTCTTTGGATATGTGTATTGAATTTGTTTTGCCATTTAACAAGGCAGTGTATGTGCACAATGCATCTTGATCTGTGCCATCCTTCAACCCCCCCCTTCCACCCTCCCTTTCGCTTAACTTCTCTTTTCTCTACTTTGTGGTATATACAATGAATTCTAGACTGCTTTCTTCCCTCACTTGTCTACCCCTCTCTCCTTGGCCTCACCCCACCTCTTTCAAGTACCCATTTCCTGGTATTTATTTTGTTGGGCTTTGACTTAGTCTTTCTAAAGAATTATACTATTTGAGGTGTCCACAGAGTCTACTATACTTCAGTTAATTCACGTGTAACCACTTGCTTACCACCCAGTGTGTTTACTCACAGATTTATAGGCACATTCTAGCTACCACAAATGAGGGATGCCATCTTTAAATCAGACTCCAGCATGGTCTCCTTCCAGGCGCATTCTCTGGCCCATTAGGTTCAGACTCCACTGGGGGATATGTGTGCCTGGTGATTTCTCCAAACTCTGACTGGTGGCTTCCCCAGAGTCCCTGGGGGTAAAGACACGGTATAATTTCCTCTGGGCTTAGTATGGGTTGAATGACCAGTCTTTCTAGTGAATGATTTAGTGGGTCTCCTGCTGCTGAATTCTCCGTACTAAAAGTGGCAAGGCCCAGGATGAGTTGCTCAATGGTAGCTCTTAGCAGAACACAGGTGCTCATTACATATGGCTAAGTATTGGAGGTGGTGGGTCACAATAATGGGTGTTCTTCATTCCAAAAGGAGTGTGTGTGGAAGAAGTGCAGTTGCTCTTCTTATGTGAGGAGCCCTGGTAGGGATGGGGGGGTAGCTCACCCTTTATGGTTTACAGTAGCATATTTGACAATCAGAACATGTTCACTCCAGCATTTCAGTAGCTGTGCATTTTCGTTGTACAGTTGAAGGGGGGAAAGCAAAGGAGCAGTCAGTGATGGGGATGCTTTTTGAACATTCTGCACAGGACCTGGCCAATTCACCTCCAGACTGGGACAGTGAGGCAGGCTGCTGAACAAATGGACGCCTGGGAAAGAACATGCCGGTGATTCTGAAGTATGTCTCAATGATGGCCATTTACTTTTCAGTATCGGACATGTTTTCCAGTTTCTCACGTCATATAGAAATACTTTCTCATTCTACTTGCTTTTTGGATTTCTGAATAACATGTAACTGTTCGGCTGTGGTTTTGGACCCCAGTGTTGGTATCCTGCTCTGTTTTCCTGGAAACAAGTGCACATATAAAGCTAACCTTTATGTTAATGAATATTCTTTTGTACAAGTGGGTTATTGATGCTATCACTGAGCCCTGATTTATTAATAACACAAGCCTGATAGGAGCAGACATCTGAGATCAGAGACAAATTTATAACTTTATCTTTTTTTCTGCTTCCCCAATAAGAAACTCTAGGATGAATTAGCTCTTATCACCACTTACAAATCATATTTACCATTGGTCCAATATGACATGAGTAATACTCTTCCCTTAGTAATACACAGCTGTTAAATTTCTTTTATCATGGTATTTGTAGACTTTGGAAGTTAACAACTTTCTGTCATTCCATAGGAATCTAATGTGCATATATACTTCTGGGATTCACAGGGAAACATCTGAGCTCTCTTGTAGGATTTATCTGGATTTTGCCCCCCAATGTTTTTGGACTATTTTAACTATTGGTTTTAGTAATTTAGCACCATCAAAAGGTAATCGGAAAAGAGTGACATCATTGCCACACTTGCCCTTACACAGATCTACAATTAGACTAATGAAGTAGGAAAAGACAAGGAAGGAAAGAAGGAGGAGGGAAAGAAAGGAAAGGCAAAGGGGCAAGGAGAAAGGAGGCAAGTCATTTTAGTAAACTAACAACAGCGATGACAAAAATCAAAGAGCATAAAGAAAGATCACACAGGCACTTCTACCTGAAAACTTCACTTAACAAATATTATTATGCCAAATATTTAAGTTGAATCTCTTCACATTTCTGCCTTAACTTCTAGTTTACAGGAAATACTAGAGATGGAGGAATAAGCTATGTAACATCATAAATAAATGATCAGATACAACCAGAGAATGAGACATTACATAAGACAACTGGCCTTGACTCTTCAAAAAAGAAAATAAATAAATCAATAAAGGCAGGAAGACTGCTGTAGATGAAAAGAAACTTTAGAACATAACAAATCAAATGTCACAAGTAAGACTTTGACTAAATCTTGGAGCTGGAGGCAGACACCCTGTATAATATACTGTATAATACAGTTTAGAGATAACTGGGGAAATATGAGTAGGGAACAGATATTATACGAAGATGACTTTTTTAAAGTATGATGATGATATCACAGTGGTAGGAGACTGCTTTTGCTTTTAGGAAATTCATGCTGCCATTTTGTCTTTTACTACTTGAACACAAAACAAAATGAATGAACCCTCAACCATTATTTAGTGTACTAAAGTTATATATTGATGTTCGTATTCTCTGTTTTTTTTTTCAGCCATTTCAGTAGTGTTTGAGAAAGTCAAACAGAACAAAAAGTTGGAAAAGAAATAAGACTTGGTCAGGAGAGCCTGTGGCTTTTAAGAGCTTTAGGTGGGCTCAGTCTATGGTAGTCCTTAGGACCCAGAGCTAAGCTATGAGCCTTCATGAAGTAAAGGATTTGTTCAGTGTTCACCACCCTGTTGTGCTGAAGCATCATCATACCCTTTGTGCAGCTGAGAAGCAGGGGCCTTGGAGATTTAAAAAGAATACATACTCCTAGTAAAATTGTGGAAGTGAGACAGACCAAAACACAGATGCTGAACTGATGACTCTTAACCTTGTAGGCTAGACTGTGTCACTGCCCATAACCTGACCTTTGGTACAGGCATGCTGGTGGCCAGGCTGAGTGAGGATCTCAGTGAGTGAGGATGTCCAAGTCATTGATTCAGTGTGACCCAGGACGAAAACACTGGGAGCTCTCCTTTCATTAATAGTTAACAGGCACTAAGCTTTCCTAGTATTTAACCTACAGGTGGCTATCCAGTTAGTTCAATGGCGGTGGCCATTTCCATAGTGGGGAGGGGTACTGGCTCCTTCTCCAGGAGATAGTCAGATGCTTTGTTTGTGGTTGAATGCATTCCTGGATTAGGTAACAAGGTTTGTAACTAAACTCATTCAATGGATAGTGACTTAAAATGATTTTTTGGTTAAATAAGAAAGTTGGGGTTTCATTTCAAACAATGCGAGCACACACAAAGAATGGTAACATGGCTGGCAGAATGTAGCAGCCACCATAGGGTTTGGGACACATCCCAAGACCCCCACGAATACGCAACTCTACAGAAGAAATCTAGTTTGTAAGTTAGGTCACAGTAAGAGGTTGGCAACCACACTGTTAATGGAATAGGACAATGATCACAAAGTAACATAAGAAACGTGAGGTGAAGATAGTCTCTGTTCTTCAGTCTATCTTCTTGTACTGTGTTCACTTTTCCTCGCGGAAGGACATGAAGCAACACAATGTTTCCATGGTGAGAGGAACTCAGGTGAATGCTGTAGTGTGAGACTAAGACTCACCTTCTAACAAGGTATCAGAGGACTGTTATTTGCAGTGGAAGATCCATGATCATTGAGCTACTGCAATGTCAGATGGGTTTCATTTCTACATGAAGATTCTGGGTCAAAGGATGAGTCATATCTTGGGTAGGGTGGAACAGGGTAGTGTGAGATTTCATCACACTAATCAGAAAAAGGTGCAATTTAAAACTTAGGGATTGCTTATTTCTGGAATTTCCCATGTTATATCATTGAAACCAGAGAAAGGGAAGTCACTGGGTGAGGCTTCACTTTCTCTTGCTTTTTAAAAATAGAATATTTTTTTTTTCCAAAACAAGGTCTGGCTATGTAGTTCAGACTGGCTTTGTACTCATTCTTCTCCAGCCTTAACCTCCAAAATACTGGGATTATAGGCATGTGTCCCATACCTGGTTAAAAAAAATTTGAAGTTGACACATGGTAATTGTATATGTTTATGAAGCACCAGGTGACTTTTTTTTTATGTGTTCTTATACTCAGGAGGTACCCTGTGTGTCTGTGATCCTGAATATACTGCTAATAGAGAGGTGTAAGACTGAAACATTTTGGAGATCACTAGCAGGAGGTCAGAAGCTCACAGAAATTATTATTTTTAATCAGTGATTTAGCAAACAAAATCACGTAGTGACATTCAGTAAAATTAGTTTAATGAGGCAGGGAAGTATAATCCTGTTTAGAGGAAGCTCCAATACATGGGTTAATGGGTTAAACAAGATAAAAAGACTTTCATTTCTTGTACTCCTTCATTAAACCCTTATTCTATATTTTTACAAGTTGTGTTTTATATGAGCGCATGTCGCTGCCCTTGATGTGGTGAACAGAGGTGCAGCTACCATCGCTGTAAGGAAACAAGGAAGCATGAGGTCATGGATCTTAATTTGTCTGCAGAGTTCTTTCTGATGAACACCCTATTCCTTCCTAAACAAGTGAAGGTGGGCTGATATTTGCTCCTTGTGACTGCTCAGCTCTGTGGCTGGAACAATTAGCAAGCAGGATGATTCATAATTCTCTCAGGAGGGGTTAAGCTAAAACATCATGTTCTCTCCATTGTCTCCTTTAGGAATGGGGTGAATTTAGCCATGCAGAATCCACTGCTCCCAGTCACTGCTCTGATCCTCTGCTATTTATTTCACTAAGTGGCAGCTGGACATTGAAGACACCTAGGGACGATTTCCTCTGCAGCCTGAGACTCAACAAACAGTACGGTGTGTGTCCTGAGCTCTTAGTAATTATTTGTTGAGTGAATACATACATGGACAGACTTACCAATTCTATGTTAACAGAAGAAAGCTCTCAAAAGTTATCGATTATCTGCCAGCGGCTACTGCCCAGACTTTTCCTTTGGAGAATAAGTTAGACACAGGCAAATTCTGGCAGGCTTTTAGAAAAGAAGTTTATTTCCTTGACCTGACTACCATCCTCCCTTTCTAAGCAAGAGGGGGGTGTCAGGTGATCCCTCCAATCCTGTAATTATGATTCTAGGCTCCAGTAGTCACAAATGTCAGTCCAGGTGGCATTTACACAGGTATGCTAGAAGCTCAGAGATCTCAAAGACAATCTTAGCTTGAAGGGGGGAAAAAGCAAGAGAATTTAGCTAAAAGTTGGATGAATTCCACCTTCAATAGTCTTTACTTATTCTTATCCATTCTTCCTATGGTTTTCTAAGCAGAATTCTTATTACCTTTGTCTCCTATGTAGATTATACAATTGGGGAGAGACTAGACTTTCTTCTTCAAGAGATTTTTTTTCCCATGGCTGTTCATCCATTCATGGAAGACTCAAAGTCTGTTTCTCCTGGATGCTTTTATTTCTTCTGGACTTTCCCTGGGCAGCCACTGTGAGAGGACCATGTGCTGTCTCCCATCAATCATCCCTTGACCAAAATCTACTTCCTGACTACTTGTTTTGTGTACCTGTCCCCATGCCCTGGGTGTTTTTTTTTTTAAATGACTTCAGAGAGATTCCAATGTGCCTATTTCATCTGTCCAAAAACATAATGTAATTGGATGTAAATAATATATACTATATCTTTAGGGAAAAAAGATGATTAATATTTAAAGGGCTATACACTAAATAATACATAATGAGGGGAAAACAATGTGAATATTTCATAGTCTGAAGGTCATTTTTTAGGTTTGGAAAACAATCTGTTCAAACAAATGCAGGTGGCCTGTTTTATGCCTCATGAAGAAGGCTACTCTATTTTGGTCAAGTTAAAGAGAAATGTCGCGAGGCACGAAGTCATGTTTGTAACCTAAGGGTTAAAGAACCCAGTGTTGGAGACAGAGATTCTGTCTAGCTTTACTCTGTAATAGAGTGATCTTTCCTCCAGGAGCAAGTCACTTAAGTCTCAAAGGGAGCCTGCTTAATGATCAGGTGATGCACACAACACCTTCAATAACCAAGCAACACACACATTGTAGAGTTTTCAAAGTTCCTAAGTCTCAGAGAGAACATGAGTATACATTGTCCTTAACATCCTTAGAGGAACTAGGAGTTACTAATACCAAGGCCTGAATCCATAAGCCCTACGGAATCAACCTTCTCTGATGAAGGTAAAGCTTTGACCCAAATCCACGTTTTGTTTGTTTGTTTGTTTGTTGTTGTTGGTTGTTGGTTGTGGGGCTTGAATTCAAGGCCTGAGTGCTATCCCTGAACTCTTTTGCTCGGGGCTAATGCTCTACCACTTTGAGCCACAGCACCACTTCCAGTTTTCTTGTGGTTAATTGGAGTCTCACAGACTTTATTACCCAGCCTGGCTTTGAACCGTGATCTTTAGATCTCAGCCTCCTGAGTAGCCAGGATTACAGGCATGAGCCCTGATGCCCAGCTCAAATCCATGTCTGTTGAAGGATAGCTTTTTATTCTCTTCTCATGGAACACGAATTTTCCATTTATTTTGAGTTTGTGTTCATCTTCGGTATTAGTTTCCACGTTTCCTATTCTCCCAGTTTGCAGCGCAGTGTTCGGCTAAGTTTTGTAATGCTGAGTGGAGCAATCACTTGTATCAGGCTTTCTATCTAGGAACTTGGGGATGTTGGCGGGGTTCTGTTCTGTTGACTCCAGTCTGCCTATTGCCGATTTGGCCCACATATTGTACTCAGCATTCCATTGAATCTTCAAGTCACCGGGCCATCTGAAAACACCCGCACGATCCCTCCTTCACATCCCCAGAGACTTGAATAACAAGTTCTAGTCTATTGCCATAGACGCATTGTCCTCATTGGTGGTACGGGGCTTTTCACATACCTCCCCAAGGAGATAAACACTCATGCATTTTGTAGGGAAAAAAAAAAATGAGGAAGGATAGAAACCCAGTAGGAAGTGAGAAAATCTTTGAAGGTTCAAAAAAACAATGCTGAGTTTTGTTGAGTTTCTCAGGGGCTGGGGAATTGGATAAAAAACAATGTAAAGACTCAGAATTATCCCCTCTGGCTTCCGGTTTGGAGTTTCTTAGCTAAACGATCAGACTTTCTGAAGGGCATGACCTTGTAAAGCTAGAAGGGGTCTTTTTCTGGCAAAACACGGGTCCTCAGTGTGAAATAAATACAAGACAGATCGGCAATGTCTTCCAGTGCTATTCAGATCAGACTTCTGTAGCGTAATTGAAGAAAATAGCAACAGCACACTTTCAGATCTTCCTGTTTGTACCTCATGCTCTCTTGTGCTACATTCCCTGGGATAGTATGTTTTCTGCAAAGCTAGTACAGTACATGTGCCATGTGTCCTTGAGAGATGACACAACTGAGCCAATACTGAATTCAATTGAAGAGAAAAAGGCAGGACGTCTTTTTGTCTGTGGAATTTCACATGAAATCAATTTTGACACTATGTACTTCTTAAGACTGAGAAAAACAACCCCAAACCTGACCCGTGAACAGCCTTAAAGAATGGCCTTCTTGTTGAATCACGGGATATGGTTGAATTGTGAAACCAGAGCTCCATGGTCCAACACTTCTAGAATGTTCCTGACCAAGATTCCCTAGACTCTATTTAATGCTACTGTAAAAGCTACCATCTACTGAAAAGGACCTAGGATTCTCTGGTGATCTAGCGCAAGTCACAGGTCAGTGCTGAGGGTCTGGGCATACATTCAAACGCTGAAGAATAGATTCTCTTTCCTCTTCCCCACCCCTTTTTGATCCATTTCTTACCTCGCAGATGGACTGTCTTTCACTGTCTCTGCTCTGCCTTGGAGACCAGCTTTGTTCACCGTGGTGGTTACTTTAGCCTCTATTGATTCTTGGGCATTATTTTGGCTGTGCAAGAATAGACATCTTCCCAGGAGCTTCCATGGTCGAGAGCATAATTGAGACAAAGGCTGATTCCCAAATAGGTTATTAGAAATGCAGCTGGCACAAAGGTAGGCAGGATCTCAGCTGCAGTTCCAAATGTAGAACTAAGTTCAGTATTTCTAGCATTATGGGAGGCACACTGATTTCTGCCTATCGCCTATTCCATCATCATCATACAATTAAAAAAAAAAAAACCTCTAGAAAGTGCATGATGGTTTGAAAATCAGTTTTCCTCTGTTCCCTGATGTAGTCAATAGGATCATGTTGTGGGATAGGCCTGACCTCTTTGGATAGGATTAACCTAGAAGTTAGCACTCATTCAGAAAACAGATAATTTTGCCAACAGGAAAAAGGCTGAATGCTTGCATATGTAGTCTTGCTGAAAAATCCAGATTCTTTTCAAAGTAATCTTTCCAATATACAAGGCCTTCACAGGGGTTCCACGGTGCCCAGCCCGGGCTGGCAGCCACGCACCCTCTACCTGCACCCTTGTCATCAGTGCCATGGTAAGCTCAAAAGGACTTGAAGTTACTCTTAAAATACTGAAATCTTATCTTCAGGACATTACAAGTAGGTCTACTGAGTCAAGAAAAGGGGGAATGCATCACAAAACATTTCCCCTCAAGCCTACTCATCCTATTTCAGAATGTATCAGTTGATTCGACGTGTTTGGGGCTTGCTTCTTCTATACCAATGCTAAGAAACAGATGCACAGCTATTCAAAACTGAACAGGAAAAGTATCTCTTCCTCTCTCCTCTCCTCTTTCCTTTTCTTCTTTTTTGTGCTGGTTCTGGGGCTTGAACTCAGGGCTTGGGCACTGTTCCTGAGCTATTTATGGCTAGCACTCTACTACTTGAGCTATAAGCCTACTTCTAGAATTTTTTTTTTTTTTTGCTGGTTAACTGTAAATAAAAGTCTCATGGACTTTCTTGTCTGGCCTGGCTTTGAACCCCAATCCTTAGATTGATGCCTGGGTTAGAAACATCTTTGTTTTTGCTCAATTGAGAGTTGTATACTCAAGCTGATCCTCTCTTAGTAAGATATGATAAACGTGATTCTGTCTAACAGCCTGAGTGCTCACAAAGATGTATACTCATTGGAATTTGAATTTTAGTTCAGAAAATCATTTAGCAGATGGTAGGTACAAATGGGATTTATCTAAATTCTAAAGTCACTCAGAGTGGAGATGGGTTGATCCAAATCTTTTATGAACCCACAAAAGAAAACATATACATCTTCTTTTGGCACATGTGATTTGATGTACACTTCACTAGGTAGACTGGTCCTGTGTAGTGCATGAGAGCTGTTACTTTTATATCAATTGTGTTATATTTCTATATAACACAATGTTCTGCTTTTAACTTCACAGGTTGACTGGAGAATTGGTTTAAATTTAATTGCCAGTGATTCTGGTTTAAGGGAGTTTTAAAAATGATAGAATGAATTATTAACAAATATGCCCGGGAACCCACCAATCAATGGGCCCCAGGGTGACCATGAGCTTTTTGCAATGACAGGGCCACATCATGGGAGGAGACAGAATGATTTAGTGCATCTCAACTTGGTTATCTTTCTTTGAAAGCTTCTCCTTTGACCCCAGAGCCATTCACTTCTTCCCAGTGAGTATGTGTCAGCTGGGATCTTTTTGGTCTTCCTGGCTATAAGGATTTTCCTGTTTCCTATGATTGCAATTGTAAGTCTTCCCCTCTCCCCTCCAACCCCAGCCTATGAGAAACATAGGGATAGAACCACTGAACTTTGTGTACAAAACAGCCCAAGAGGTATGTGTTCAATGTCTTGGTACAATGTCTGCCTAGGGTAGAACTTCATTTGTAGCATATGAACGAAAGAAAAAAGAAGGAAGAAACAGAGACGTGCAAATTTAAGTTCTGAATCTCTAAGTAGAATTGCAAATAAACCCGATTTTAAGATGCCCTTGATGGCAAACCTGACTGCTCTACCTTGCAAATCTCCCTCCTCCTGGAGAAATGGTTGTTTGGATTTATATATAGGTATTCAGTTCAACTACACAGGCATGCACACATACCTGCTTAGGATCCACAATGCACTGGGAACTTTTAAAGGTCCAGGACATGAAATACTGTAGCAGACATGGTCCTGCCTTGAATGAACCTGCCACTCAATGGAGTAAATACATGTTTGCACATTTCTGCAAATATATATTGTATATATATTATATATTGTATATATATTATATATTGTGGTATATTATATATATAATATATAACATATATATGTACATATATGTTAATACATATGTTATATATATTATATATAATATAGCCACAATATATTTTCTTTATGTTTAAAAGCTGTATGGTTTGAGTATAATCAGTATTTTTCCATAAAGGAGGAAGACTTGGAGGGAGATGAGGCAATGGAACTGGAACTCTAAGGATGAGCTGAGACCTTCAGCCAGAAAAGTCAGGAAGAGCTTTTCCTGGTAGAGAAACCCTGCATAGCAGAAGCTGTGAAGCCTTTCAGTCAGGGAGAGGAGCATGGAGCTGCACAGACAGGTGTGGCTTCAACGATGACTTTCCTGCAAATACATTTTCAAAATGGAGGGTGGCACTTCCCTTCTTTAAATGCTCTCTCCCTAAGGATTTAATACCTTTTAGTAAGTTAATACGCTGCTAAGACACTTGGAACTGGAAGTTCTTAAACGAGTAGAAGCATCACCACAGGGACAGATGGCATAGGGCAACGACACAGCACTCTTTCTTGGAAATCACGTTCTTACCCCTGTGAGGTAAATTACCTGTTCCAGGGAGCCATCTGCTCACCTTAAAGATCCAATTTACCCCATGGGGCACCAACCAAGGGAGTGCCCTGTACCCATCTCCTAATTACACCCAAGTGATATAACAGGACTCGGCTTTCACCTTTACATCTCGGGAATCTGATAACCTACGTGGATGTGCTTCATCTGCTCGGAGCTGCAGAGATGTCAGAAATGCCTGATGTTGCTCCAGTGGGAGAGAAACCCTTCCAAAGAATGGCAGACTAGCCATTCTTTGAGGATAGGAGAGCAATGAGAGCCGAGGACAGCAATGCTTAGTAGAATATGATGCAAACCACAAATAGGAGCTATCTTTGTCATTTCAACCATTGTAGTGGCTTCTTGAGAAAAGTTTAAAAAAAAAGTTTGGGCTGGTGCTGGGGGCTTGAACTCAGTTTGACTCCCCCTGATTCACCCCCAAGGCTGACACTCTACCTCTTCCATTTCTTTTTGCTGACACCTTGGAAATAGAGTCTCATGGACTTTCCTTCCCTAGCTTCAAATCACAATCTTCAGATCTTAGTGTCCTGAATAGCTAGGATTACCAGTGCCTGGCTTTTTAAAAAGTAAATTTTAATAATGCACTTGATTATTTATTGCATCACCCAATATACTAAGAATAGGTATGGATTTCACCATATACTAAATATGAAATTTTATAATAAGGTATTTTATATTCTTTTTTTTTAAACTAAGTCTTCAAAATCTGGTTTGTATCTGATACTTACATCCCATGTCAACCAGTTATATGGCAGCCATCTTGGATAGCACAGGCCTTACAGTCCGGGGAAGAATTTTTCTCTTGTATGGTATTTATCTCCAGCACGTCTCTGGGACTCAGTGACCCCGGAGCTAGCTGATGGCTACCATGCAGAGACCACAGTTTAAGATCCTTCCTGAGCACTGAGGGAGCAGTTACTGCAGAGCCACAATAAGAGCTGTAGCTTGAATGGGATGGAGGGGTTATCCACTTAGCATTAGAGTGTTAGTATCTCCCGGTTCATTGTTTTGGTGGGTGAGGTTGCCTTGAACATCAGCAGAACTCATTTCCATCTTTTCTCTGATGGCATTTCCTGTCTCTTGAACACAAATGCTCCTATCCACTCCGCAAAGCACATCAAGGAGAGAACTGCATTGAAGTCAGGTTTTGGTCCAGTCCATTTGGGATCCAGCCTTCCTCTAGAATTGCTTCCAAGCATATGAATGAGAAAATGATGCATTCAGCACCGGGATAGCTGCTGATAATTTTGCCCACAGACAGTTTTTCACAGACTCATTTTTACTGAAGTATCACCATCACTAGGAAAGGTGTTGGGGGGGGGCTAATCACATCTCATTTGCTGAATTTCCATCAAGATACTCATGGGACAAGCAACTAGGTATGGGACCGTTCTTGCAAAGGAAAATGTTTGAGAAGCTGTTAGGTCCCTCTTTCTTTTCACAAGACTCCACTCTTGAAAATTAATTGCCTCAAACGATACACACATTACGGAGCTGTTTCTTACCAATTTTCTGTGGTTTTAAGATTATAAACCACAGGCAAGCTCTGAGAATGTGCATAGATTTTGAAGACAAAAGGCTTTAAAAAGTTTTCTTCAAACACCCCCCTCCCCCTGCCCCACCCTTACTTTTAAATTAAGGCATCTCTGCCTCATCAATAGGTATTAGAGGCTACTTTCACTCTAACCACCAGATGGCAGTGTTGTCCAATTTTTGCTCACCTACCCCCTTCCCACAGTCTTGTCCCAGGGACTAAAATTGTAGATTGTTCCACTGCATATAAAACTGACAACCCTGTTATTTTAAACTTGAAACTGACAGGCTGTTATTTTAATGAGGTCTTCCAGAGCCAAGGTTAACCAAAGCTTTATTTCCCTACAAAATGTTAAGGCCACAGTTCTAAAAGGGGGCAGTGAAATTTTATGTTATGGAGACTTTCTCTGACTGTACAAGTTTTAAGATATTTTTGATGAGTAAAGCTACATGATGAATGTAGACATATGTTTATATATCAAGTCCAGTTCCGCATTATACTTTGTTCAAATTTCTTCCAATAGATCCTTTAAGTTACATTCCTACATAGAACCAAAAACCAAATCTTTTTTTTACAGCTATCCATTTCCTTCTATTTTGAGGCATAAGTATATATTTTTAGCACTTGACATTCTAACTTAATGAGTCAAAAGAAAATTTATGGCTTATTTCAATTCCATTAATATTCCAAAATGAAATCAAGTATAGCATTTGATTCTTTATTTCCATGAAAGAAGCTTAGATCCCGAATGGCAAAACTTAGAAAGGATTTTCTTTTATAATAAGTACTTCTACAATGTGTAATGGTTAATGGCATTATAATTTATTCCCTTTCCCTTGAAATTGCTTTTTACGTTGCTCAAGAAAGTAGTTAAAGTCAGTTGCTAATGGTGCCACTCCGAAAACATTAGAAGCCAGCCATCTTTTCCCAAATGATTTCGCTAACATTTTTTGCACTCTTTTTATCTGTTCAAAAAAAAAACATTTTGAGCATTAAATCAATTTTCCTGTCTGAATTTACTAATGTAGATCCCATGCATCACCTGCTGCATCTATAGAATTTACTTAAAATAAATATTATCATCACTGATCCTTGTTATTGGCTAAAGATATGCCCCCAAAATAACTCTATAAGTGTGGGCAGAACACTGGTACATTTCTTGTTTTTTTGTTCTTCAGTGGCTATGCTGTCAGCCGACATTTCGTGTGCTTCTACTACCTAGAAAGAGCTGTGTCTGGTGAACAAGTTTTATAAAACCCAGTTCGAAAAAAAGTCACTGCTGGTGACATAATTGGGAGGGGGGGAGGCTGGTGGAAAAGTTGGAAGTCTTTGCTCACTATCACTGAGAACTTCCACATGGGCACAGAAGAGACCTGAAGCCCTCAGGAATGGCAGAACTGCACAAGCTGTGTGATTGTGATTATCTCACCAGCCCCTGAGACAATGATGAATGGTAACCACGGTGATGCAGGCCAACGTAGCTATTAGACACCTGGCAGGCACATCCACAGTCACCTCCCATTGGCCCAAAATGTTGAGAAATTCTAGGCCTCTCCAGGGAACAGAGATCACGGAGTCCTTCAATGCATTCATGGTGATGTTTTGGTGTAGTACAAAGTCATCAGGCTCTTCCTATGTGGCAGGAGCAACTGCATTAGATGCATCTCTCCTAGGTCAGGGTTCAAATGTCAGAATGTATGAACAAGGATGAGGGCCTGGGGACACAGAGGCAGGGAGGAGTCACAAGAGTCAAGCTGTGGGGTTTGGTTGTAGACCCGCACTGGCTCCACCTCCTGTCCTCTTGAACTGCCACTCCACCAGCCTGGTGACCTCCAAAGTGTGAATGCATTCCAGAGCCCTGGGGCCTGTTGGCAGATACCACTCATTTCAAAAAGGATGAAAAATACATTAGGGGTGTAGGGGGTGGGGGGAGGAGGGGGTGGGCTGGGGATCTCATGTTCTGGAAGTCATTGGACTCTGCCCAAGCTCATATTAGTCCAAACTCATTTCCTAAACCCCCAATACTATTGTGGGGAGCTTTGAAAAATGTTCCTAACTTGAACCTTTTCTAATGCCACCAAAAAAGAGTCTTTCCTGATATTCTCAGCCTTTGCTAACAAGAACCAGGATGAGGAGCCACCAAATAAATACAAGCTTGTGCACTGCTAAGGCTAATATTGATCCATTCTCCTCTTGAAAGTCCAAAGACAAAAGAATCAAATACTATTTTCACAGTTATTCTTCTCATTACACATAACAATAGGTTATATTGCCCTTGAATACACCTGTCTGTCTGTCTGTCTATCTATCTATCTATCTATTATCTATTATCCATCGATCATTTATCTACTATCTGTCATCGATTACCTATATCTACCTATCATCTATCGATTATCTCTCACCAACAATCCTATATCTTCACTATCAGCAAAAACAGTCATTTTCAAGGGGCATCCAAGACTCTCCATGCTATAAAACCTGGGCCATTTCTATAGCATGCCAGTGTGAAAGTTCTAAAACTCTTCTTGGCTTTAAAATGGAAAAAAGTGTCCCCACTCTGGATTTGAATTCATACAGCAGCCCAGCCCAACTGTTCCCCCGAGTTTTCATGACAAAGGGAGAGTTCATTCTCCCTGAGGGCTACAGATACAGGCTGGAAAACTAGCCCTACATGTTTAATGGACTGTATCTAACAAAATTGCATTAGAAATCCTCTCCTGGAGACTATTTCTCTTATGAAATGGAAAGTAGTAAAGCAAACAACATTTTCACCACCTTGCCACAGGAATCCATGGGGACTTGAAAGAACCTTGCCTTTTCCTATTACACTCTGCTTGGGAATAAGGCCGTGGAGCCAGACAGTAAATTTGACTGCACCGAATGCTCAGCACTGGAAGAAATCACCTTGCTGTGGCAGGTAAGTATAAAAACAGTACCGGACGCGCCGTGGAGCCTTCCCGATCCAATGCCAGGGGCCTTCTGTTAATAGATTTGGTAGCTAAGCAGTAGTGCTTAGAGAGTAATCTTCATTGCTTCGAGACAAGATCTCAGCCAAGAAGCTCCAAGTGTAAATAATTAGGGCGATGACTGGTCCTCCGGTCTTCATCTAGGGTTGTGTTTTTTTTTTTTCTTTTTTTCTCTAGTTCTCGCTGGATGGGTTATGTTTTATTCCTGGTTCATCAGGACTTACATGATGATGTTAATCTGACTCCAGGGAGGGGAATGTAAGACTTTACTAACAGAAATGAAGCCCTAACCTGTCCTTGTTACCCCTGGATTTATGAGATTTGCTGATTTGATTATTTTCTCATTATAAGCTATTTGTGATTTTTTTAAAATAAAACTCCACGGTGACCCATATATCAGGAATCCCAACAGGCTTTATTTTCTTCTTTTTAGGAGAACAAAGGGAAAGGGAATATTTGAAAATAGTTTTGATTTCTTTATTTCTTCAAATTGTTTTCTATGTGGAGAAGCCATCCTCTCTGTCAAGTCAAATCACAGGCCTTTAACAAAGGCTCAGCCTATGTTCAATGGGTTTCTTCTCCCTACGAGAACATGGTGGATGCTCAGGAATTGCCCAGAGAAAAAGCTCTTCTCTCTTCATCACTGATGTTATGGAGAAGAAAGTCGAAATGTCAGAGGAGCTAGGACTTAGGTCCAGAATTTGACTTTGCTTTCTCCCGGTCTCAAAAGGTGATCCCAGGCCTGGCACCAGTGGCTCATGCCTGTAATCCTCGCTACTCAGGAGGCTGAGATCTGTAGATCAAGCCAGTCCAAGCAGAAAGTCCACGAGAGACTCATCTCTAATTAACTAGAAGTGGAGCTGTGGTCAAGTGGTAGAGTACTAGCCTTGCACACAAAATCTCAAGGACAATGCCTAGGCCCTGAGTTCAGACCCTACCCTAGGATTGGCGTGCACACACACACACACACACACACACACACACACACACACACTCACACACAGAGGACACCCCCCAGTATAGGAAGAAAAGCTTGGAAGTTTTTCCTCTTTTGTCTTAACAAGATGTTTTCTTTTTCATTTTGCTTTTTTAAGGTCATTTAAAAATAGTGTGTTCTGTAAACAGAGCCTCAAAAGCAAACTTCCCTAAAATTTGCTCCAAAAGAGGATTTAGGGAAAATGCAATGAATTCTTTGGGAAATTATGGAAATGCCTTGGTGTTCCTTCCCTGATCAAATGTGAGGGCATCAGCCATCTTCGCCTCCTCACCCCCTCCATACCTGGCTAGCTGCTTACAGTGCTGCAGACACAGATTGGGTTATGAAGACCTGGGAATCTGCATTTCTATTCTATTCTATCTATCTGATATACCCCAACCAATGTTGAGCCACAGGAAAGCTAGAAACCGAGAGTTACCACACAGGTTAATCAGGAAACTAAAGATCTCCCAGAGCATAGTTGCCTCTAGGACTTGCACTTGGCCTGCTTTTTCGAGAAGCTTCTTTAATTTCTTTCATTGCATTTCTCTCAATTTATTTCTTGAACGTTTTTGAGTGTGTTGTATCGTTACCATTCCTCTTTGAGGACAATGGGATTGTCTGCATCCAGACTGCAGGTGTCCGTGTATTCGGTCGACAACCATTTGGTCAGGACATTCTGTGTGCAAGGTTTCCTGTTAGGCACTGGGACTCTAAAGATGGAAAGGACAAGTCTGTACTATGAAGGAACTTTCTCTGAAGAGAAAGCATGCATAGCAGAACAAAATGTAGTACAATATCACATCAACATTGGTGAGAACTGGCTACAGTATAGAACTACAGTAAAGGAAGGAGTGTGGATATTTCTCAAGGACAGACTTGTGTAATTTCTGTTCCAAATTGATTAAAATGAGAGCTTGAAGGTGAAGTCAGGATCCATGATAATGGATACATGGTAATATTGACAGGTTGCAACCAGTAGGCCATAGAACACACCTGATTTCCAGGGAGGATACGGGGGGGTGGGGTGGAGCTTGGGGGTCTGCTAGAGCTGGCGGGGAGTTCTGCGGGCGCCTTTAACTAGAGAACCATTCACAGGTGTCTTCATAAGCGTTATAGATGAGGCAAGTAGCGTCTGATCAGTGAGTATTTCCAGAGATAGCAGATGGTTGAGAGGAATACTGAGGGTGTCTTATCTGCAGGGAATGCCCATTCATTCGACTTTACACTTTGTACTCGATGGCTTGTTCATCCATGCATCATTTGGCCACAGCTTGCTGAGAACCCACCAGGCACTGTGGTAGGGACATGTTCCTGTTTACAGCTTTTCTAGAACCCTCCATTACATTCTTTTGCTATGGTTCCTGCTGCCTAAAGATTTGGAGGCGATGAAGAAAGAACAAAGCATTCTTTCTTCAGAATCCCTGGGTCAATGACATGAGCTAGGTAAAGGTCTGAATGCAATCTGCAGCATTCAGATAGCACTGGCATTCAGTCAGCAGGGCAATCTCTTGGTTGCTTCTTGTCAGAATATTTGATTTTTTATTTAATTTGCCTTTCTCAGTTTTAGGGGAGCAGTACAGGGATTTGAATTCACAGTCTTGTACTTGTTAGGTAAATACACTACCACTTGAGCCAAGTCTCTTTACCTTTTTGCTTTAGTTATTTTTCAGGCATAAAGGATGTCACTTTTTTTATTTTAATTTTTTCCTAAGATTGGCCTTGGATGATTATTTTTCTGTCTCCTACATAGCTAAGACCATAGGCATAAACCACTGTACCCATATTGCTTTTTATTCTCAAATAGTAATAGACTTGCAGAAAGTGGAGAAATAGAATATAGAGATTATTCCCCAACTTTTCACATACTTGTGGATGTGTGGGGTGTGTGTGTGTGTGTGTGTATATAGCTCTGTGCAACTTTGTCACAGCTATAGCTTGATGTAGTTACTACTATAATCATGATACGAATTTATGAAATCACTGTGATATCTTTTCAGATCTACCCTCATCCGGTGACCACATGTCTTCGTTTCTGAAGCAAGAAGAGCAGAATTAGAGCTTTACTTCCACAATTCAGAAATACAGTCATCTCTCAGTATTTGAGAGACTGGCTACCCTTCATGGATACCCGAATCCCAGATGTTCAAGTCCTTTACATAAAATGGCCTGGTATGTATACAGAATCTACTCACATCCCCTCACTTTGCATGATTTCTAGATGACTTACAATGCTTAATCCAATGTAAATGCTATGTAAACACTTGGTGAACTGTATTGCTTAGTGGATACTTGCAATTTTTTTTAAACAGTTGTTTCTATTCAGTACACCATAATGTCTTTTCCTTTTTAAAGAGTATATTTGAACCACAGTTGGTTGAATCCATGGATGTGGAACCTACAAGTGCCCTTTGTCATAGTTATCAGCTTAAGAAATTTGCCTACTCTTGTCAAGTGATTGGCTGAATTTTCAACATGGAAGCTTTCTGGAATTTAAGTTTTCAGTATGTGTGATGACGATGGCAGTTTGGAGGCCAAGTGCTATCTTACTGAATTCAAAATGGAGAAACATATATGTATGTGTGTGTGTGTGTGTGTGTATATATATATATATATATATATATATATATATATATATATATCCACTCCTCACACTTGCCTTTCACTCCTTTTTATTTTTCCGGGAATGTGTTAATTAGCAGAGAGGCCTACTTACACACCCAACACACAGACTTTCTACTGACCTAGATCCAGATTGTTTTATTTTCCTCTCAAATCCCCAAATGAGAAAAAGGAATTGCATTTTCATGAGAGACTGGGGAGAGGGAGGATAAAGTAATCTCATGTTACATCAAACACTCGAGATTGGTTAAATTTTAAATTCCAAATTTTTTTTTTTTAAAGCTTAGCTTTTGGATTCACTGTTGAGATGGGTTTCCAGGCAAGGAAGGGAATGCTGCCAAGATCTCTGCTTATCTCATCCTCATCTCTGGGTGACTCTGCTCCAGGAGCAGCACACTTGGTGACAACAACTCCCTTACCCTCCCTTTCCTTTCTCAGTGTCTTCAACCTGTGTGCTGAGCCAAGAGACCAGAAGCCCCTCTCTGATTACGCTACTGTCAGTGGAGTCTCTCTGTGTGCTGCAGAGATTACTAATAGTCCTCATGAGCAGGACCAAGAGAAAAGAACTGGACTGGGAATGTGGCTCAGGGGTAGAGTGCTTGCTTTGCATGCATGAAGCTCTGGGTTCCATTCCTCAGCTTCACATAAACAGAAAAAACCAGAAGTGGCACTGTGATTCAAGTGGTAGAGTGCTAGCCTTGAGCTGAAGAAGCTCAGGGGCAGGGCCCAGGCCCTGAGTTTAAGCACCAGGACTGGCACTGCAGGCATGGAGCCGATCCCCCCAGTTCCCTTTCTTGGCATCTTTGCTACAGGAAGGAGACATTTTGAAGGCGGTGGTGTAGTGGCTTAGCCATCTGAGATCTCTCTGCAATGGGACAGCGAAGGTTCCATGCATAACTGGCCTTCTGAGGAAGAGGTCCCCTGACTCCTAGAAGGAGAGGAGAGTGCAAACCTGGCTAGTTTGAGGATTTCTTAGTAAGGTGGGCAATGATTCTAGAAACGGTGCAGAATCCATGATTTGGCACCATCTCCAAGCCTATGGTCTAGAGAAAGGAAGAGGAGGAGAGCCAGGGAGCTGCGTGCCTCGGCTGCAGGGCTGGCCAGTGCACAGCAAGTCCACCTGGGGCCTCGCTCTCCTGTCATTTCCCCCATTGGCCAAACCTAGCTGAAGCAGGGAGTCAGAGCATACCCTGGGTGCCATCATCCAGATGTCCAGGGCCGAACTGCCCAGGGCAGGGGCCACAAGTGGCTGTGCGATGGGGACAGAGAGGCCTTCGGACCCCATATGTATCCCTATCCCTGAGGATCGCAGGCTTTTAAGCTTCTGCTCTGTGCAGAGAGCATTGTGCAGCACCAAGTGTCCCAGCATTTAGGGGGAAAGAGGGTGAATGGGGGGGGCACAAGGAGAGCCCCACTTCCTGCCAGTTGCCCTTCCTTCTCTGCTATGTGAGTTTAGCTCCGAAGGCTCTGACAGTCCTGAGAGCTGGCTGCCCCCTCTCCCCCCACATACATGCTATTTGCATGCAGGGCAAAGGGGAACTCGTTTTCAAGAGCTCCTGTGACACAGAGGAGTGGGATCAATGTGACACAGTATTCCAGGAGCCCCACCCTGACAGAGCAGAATGGGCAGACTCTTCCTGCCACTCTATCCCCCCCCACACACACCTCTCTTTCCCTTGTTCTCTGTTTGGAAGCCCTCCTGCTCTGGGCAGCTTAATTATTCGCCTGCTCCTCTTCTCAGTGAAATCATCTGGAATGTTTTCTGAGACATCCACTGCTGACTCAAACCCATCAGGAGAATTCACTGAGGACAGGCTGCAGGGATCGGATTCCGGCAGTAATAGACCTTTGCTGTTTCATGTCTGGTTGTTTTCATTTACATTCGAGACAGAGGGAGTTGGGGTGGTGGGGCTCAGGTCACAGAAGGGGGGATCAGACCCATGACCTAGCCACAGATTTGCATTCCTCTGGAGCCGATGGCAATTGAGCAGCGATTCCTACTCCAGGCAAAGGCTGATTGTGATGATGCATCTTAGTTTACGAGGCTGAGGAAGTGGGTTCTTCCTGGGAGGTTGTGGTTGAGTGATTTTGAGGTGCAATCACAGGCCCAGATGTGTCCTTCTTTATCTCTCTGGAGCCTTCTCTCACTCAAATTCTTTCCCATAGTCTTGTTTTCCACAAAAGGCTCTGTTCCACCACGAACCAGCTGATTTCAGAATCAGCATGGTGTAGGGGACTCACTCTCAGCATATTTTGTTTTCAGAAATTCTCATTAGGCAGAATGCAGAGAGGGATCTCCATGGTTTTCTGTCCCCAAGTGCTTCTTCGCCTGAGCTTGGGGAAAAGCTGCCGTCTATATAAACTTTTTCTCATGGCTTTATTTTTATGGGGCTCCCCTCTCTTTAGGGTTTCTTGGTTTTTGTTTCCCTCCCCCTCCTTCCTCCCATCCAATTTTCCTTTCTTCTTTCTTTGCTCTCTTTCTTTCTGCTGTTGGTCACTCTGTCTCTTTTTCTGGATGTTGCTAATGTTTGTTTTGGTTTTTGGGGGGTTGGTCGTGGACCTGAACTCTGGGCCTGGGCACTGTCCCTCAGCTCTTCAGCTCAAGGCTAGTGATCTACCACTTGAGCTACAGAGCCACTTCCGTTTTTTTCTGCTTACGTGGTGCTGAGGAATTGAACCCAGGGCCTCATGCATACAAGGTAAGCACTCTACCACAGAGACACCTTCCCAGCCCGCTGTGTTTCTTGTTTTTAAACCAAAGTTTCAGAAAGTACAGGGTAACTGAACATTAACTTTCACATGTTATAGGCATTCACCTGCCCATTCACTATAAATATTTCCCCTCCCCTCTCCAGCCATTAAGTTTTTTAATAGTCAGTCTGCCAATGTCAGTGAAGGGTTGGCACTGGCTAGTATGAGAAACTTGATTGTTGGTAAAGGCTCTCTCTGACTGTGGACTTGTTTTCTGTGTCCCTGTCTTGTACCTTTCCAGTACTGCTGAGACATCAGTTACTGGTATTGTGACCGGCAGCTCCCCAGAACTGCCTGTGAGGCGGTCCAGCACATTGGGTGCCCTGCTCTTTCTGCTAGGTCTTCTCCTCTCCCACTCACAAGAAAATTAAAATAGAAACAGTTTCTTTTTTTATTCCATTTGTAGCTGGGAAATGAATGGATGTTTCCTTCTAGGGAACACTTAGGCATGTATATCTCTATGTAAGTGCATGCATCATATTAAATGTACCACGCTCTTACATATGTCTATTTTTATGAT